>NC_137114.1:12408032-12543032 GCF_949357685.1 Gobio gobio
TTTTTTACCAAAAAAAACTTACACACTGCAGCTTTAAGTGCAATAAACAGGCATTTTTTTAAAATTACTTGAATCACATGATGTACAGTGATGACGTTGTCATGCGCAGCTTCATTAACACAGCAGTAAAGAAGTCATCACTCTTTTGGGGTGCTGTAGAAAGTTTATGTGACAGCATTGTGCATTGTGAATACAATGCAGTCAACCCGATCTCACGGCAATTCGTACATATTTTACGAGGTGGCTAATTCGTACGAATTTGTATGACCTCACTCGCACGAAAGAGTACGATTTTTGCTAATTCGTACGTATTTGACGAGTTGACAAATTCTTGTGAATTCTTACGAATGACCTACCTCAAACCCCGCCCCTAAACCTACCCGTCACTGGGGTTTAGACAAAACATACAAATTCGTACGAGTGAGGTCGTACAAATTCGTTGGAATTAGCCACCTCGTAAAATATGTACGAACTGGTCGTGAGATAGCGTTGAATGCAGTATATTGAAAACATCGAAATAAAGATATTTTAGGCCATTAAAAAAGTAAGTCTAACCGATTCCCTTAAAAAAAACAAGTAAAGTGAAATAGGAATAGTATGTTGTGCTAACAAATGCTTAGTTAGTATAGTTTACTTACACAAGAGTTCTAGTAACTAAAAAAGAACTGCAGAGAGTACTTGATCTTTTTAATTTAGATTTACTCTTTACTTAGTATAGCTACCATGGTTGTGTTTTGCATGCTGAATGTTGAAGTCTGTGTGGGAGTCAAGCATGATCAACTGCAAGATATTGTTACAAATATAGAGGGATTATATCAACCCAATTAAAAGTTCCACAGGTGTTTATGCGTGAGTGTTAGCAATACAATTGTAAACGTTCATTATACGATATAAAGGAAAATATTACATAGGTTAATTTTAAAAGGTGACCTTAATTTCTGACTAAATCATTAGTTAATTATTCAGTCAGAAGTTAGGTCAACTTTTAAAAGCAACCCATTTATTACTTATCTTCCTTTGAAACCAAATAACTGATTTCTTGTTGCATCACTACATCAAGATAATTACAATAATATGAATGTTTCAAGTGCCCAATCAAAATGAACACAGATTTTTTGTTTGCTTGACAAAATGGCACTCAAACCAATCAATTAATCTTAACATGGGTTAAGCAAGTTAAGTAAACAAGGAATAGTATGTGAATAGGACAGATTAGTATGAGTATGTGTCGCCTTTGGCTTGGCTTACTCAGTTGGGGACACTACATTTTCAACTAAATATCCAAATAAATTTAATTACTAAACTAAATTAAATACATCAACTAAATTACTGATCTGCCCACATTGTCACTGTATGATAATTGAAATGAGCTGATGACATCACCGTTTTCTTCAGAGCGGCTGTGCGACCGAATCAAATTCTGTTGCATTATTCTCCTGTTTAACACTGTGAAGCTGCTTTGAAACAATCTGCATTGTAAAAAGCGCTAAATAAATAAAGCTGACTTGACTTGACTTGTGAATAGAACAGATTACTAGATTTTTACAATTAAGTTAAGACATTAAGTGAAGTTAACTAAAAAGTGTTAGTTAGAATCACTGTTGGATTTTACAGTATAGAAATGTGCATTTGACATCAGTAAAAACAATGGCCAGCAACACACTTACTGTATGTGAGTTCATTGTTTGTGCTGTGGTCTGTGGTGAAAATAACCACAATTCATCGTGAAAAATCAGAAAAATGAAAATTGCATGTAAATGGGAGTGAAGAGATTTGCTTGTGTCATGTCAAAATCTTACTGCGATTTAAGTACTTGCTCTGCTTTGTGTGTGTGGATAAAATCACATTATTAGTATGTAAATGTGACCCAACTCCTGCGAGGACTCAACACGCACCCATGCTCATCTCTATAACAACATGTATTCTTATTTCACTTATTTCCGTGCCATAGTTATTATATTGATTAATAATAGATAGTTAGCTAGTCTGTGTGCTTCATATATGTGCATTTCTGAAATGTATAACATGTACAAATCAATTTAAATTGTAATGTAGATGCATTTTCTGTGAAGCTGCTTTGAAACGATATGTATCGTGAAAAGCGCTATACAAATAAATGTTAATTTTAATTTGAAATGTAGTCAATAGTTAAATAAAACTTTTTTATAAAAAAAATTCTACAGCTGTTTGAAAAGCGTACTCTTACTTTTACTGAAATAATCCGATTTCTACACAATACGCACATTTTCTGCATTCAAAGAATGGATGTTACATTTCTTAACACAATGTAATGCGACTTCTCTCTTCATCTCTTTCTCGAACTGCCAAACTTAAGCCATTTTCACATAAAACTTAATTTAAAGTACAGAATTGTTTTCAGGATGATAGACTGCACTCACTATCGCTACCGTTTTGGTAATGATTGGGAAGATGGAGATAATAGTAAAGGCTGGACTTGAAGCTAAATTCTCACACGTTCAGGAACATTTGCACTACCACGGCGTTAACTTCAGTGTCAGAGGGTTCTTGCTTTGAATATATACTGTAACATAGTCAGTTTCCTTGAAGCCCAATATCTTAGGATTTAGGATCTCATTATGATGGTTGTCAATGTTTTCTGAGTCACAAAGCAAACTGATACACAAACAGCTATTTCATCCTCAGATGTTTTGGTAACTGCAGGTTCACATTGCATGATCAGCTGTCTGTCATGTTTTCCCACACACACTGCTAAAACAAAAACGCAGTTGCGCTTCATTAAAGAATAGACATGGATCTGGAGAGATGGAGTCAGAAACTGACAGCCTCAAATCAGATACAGGTGCTTACACTTCCTGTTCTGCCAAGTTCTTTCCTGTTCACCTTCCTATGCCTCTGTGCAGGAAGACCCTTTTCTTCTGAAATAACCTACGCCCGTGATATTCACCTCTTAACTGTTTCCAACACTGAACAGAAGGTTGGAATTTTGCATGTTTTCTTCTTTTTTTTTCTGCTTAGTGTAGCAAGAAATGTGTGTGCTTAACGTTTTTATCTCGAGCTGTCAATAATCGATTGTAATCCAACTTAACCAGTTCTTTATTCTGAAAACTATGCATCACATTTTTATCTCTGCAAACTCATGTTCAGTGTTACTTTTAAAATGTATTTCACTACAGATTACAAAATACATGCTTTAAAAAGTAATGTATTTCATTAGATTACACAAGTTTTGTAACTTAATCTAAATACTTTAGAATACTTTGGATTATTAATAAGGCATGTAACACAAAGGGACCACCAAACATAGGACTTGGTTTTCCTCTGCATATTATTTTAAACATCAGTTTTCCACAATATTTCTTGAAACAAAAAAAGCAATCCTTAAATTTTTTTTAAAAAAATATGATGCTCAAGAAGGCAACACGATGCATTAAGATCTGGGGTGTGTAAACATTTGAATGGGATGAACAGGGTAAATTGTAAATTGTTTTCTTCTGGGAAACATGTAGTTATTAGCTTATGAAGGGCAGTACTAAATGAACAAATATGATCCTTAAACAAAATAAGAAAAATTTACTCATCATCCTGTTCAAAAGTTTTCACCCCCTGCTCTTAATGCATTGTGTTTGAAACTTGCACTTCCGTGCTATAAAGTCAGAATTGTGAGATAAAAAGTCGCAATTACCTTTTTTTATTTAAATTATTATTAAAGTAGCAATTTTGAAAGAAAATCTTTTTCCCCCTCATATTTGGACATTATAACTCACAATTGCAAGTTTATATCTCAGAATAGAAGTCAGAATTGTGAGATATAATCTTGCAAATTGTGAGTTGACTCAAAAAAAATGACCTAAACAAATGATTTAACATGAAAAATGAGAACATTTGTGGATCATCCAGGTAACAACAGACAGTTAAGATTCAAGGGTGTACATTTTTATATAAATTTAGTCATTTTGTCTTGAGGAGTATATGTATACATGTGAAATAGCTTATTCAGGACAGTACTAAAGAAAAGTAACATGCAGTTTTTTATGATCCCTCTTATTTTGTTAAAAAAATAATGAACATTTTGCATATTCTGCAAGGGTTATGAAACTTATGAACTGTATGCTTTTGCAGACTATCAGAGTCAGAGAATCACCAATTGCTGTTTACATTAATTGCCTCTTACAGTTTAACATTAAATTAATGACATTACATTTCAAAGTAATCACTTTGGTAATCTAAAACACTTTTAGGATGTAACTGTAATTTGATTACCACCCATCTAAAATGAAACTGTAATGGGATACAGTTACTCACATTTACTCACCAAACGTTTGACTATCAGAATAAAGTCTGGTTAGTATTATTCCACACCACCCACAGGTTTAGTCATGCTGGCTGAGAATTCTGCTGAAATAAAAAAAAAGAAGATGATAAAGAATTTCGAGTCTGTGTGAAAGCAGGCTCTCCCTTTCACTCTATCAGATTGTTGACATGTTCAGACACACACTGTCTGTAAATATTTGTGTGTTTGTGACACTGAACATCCAGCTATCATTTGCTTATCCTTCACCGTATTCTCAGGTCAAGCTGCTACTGAAAGTGTGGAAAGAGCTGGAAAAAGTTGCGAAAAAAATTAAAGGCCATTTTGGAGGCTGGTGCATGGGTATGTTTTGAATAAATTATAAATAACAGTATATTGAAAATGTTGACACTGCAGTGCATTCAGCTTCTTTTAGTTCTGATTTAAAAAGTAAGAGTAAACATAACCGTCACTGAGGCAGATTCATACGAAGGAGATTGTACAAATTCATACAAATGACCAGGTAACCCTACACTTTCTGTTCCAACTGATTTTTCCATATGCATGCGATTGCGGGAAACACAAAGCACAAGCTCATGCAAATTTCGCTGTGTTCCTTAGTTGAAATTTTGTGAACTCTGCCCTGCCCTGTTTGACCCATAGAAAATGTATATGTCGTGACATGACCTCTTATACCTGAAATAAAAGAATGCAAACTTTAAAGGGTTAGTTAACCCAAAAAATTTAAATTGTGTCATACTTTCCCTCATGTCGTTCCAAACCCGTAAGACCTCAGTTCATCTTCAAAACACAAATTAAGATATTTTGATGAAATCTGAGAGCTCTCTGACCCCTCCATTGACAGCAATTTAATTAACACGTTCAAGGCCCAGAAAGTTAGTAAAGACATCATTAAAGTTATCCATATGATTCCAGTGGTTTAGCCTCAATTGTATGAAGCCACACAAGCTTTGTGTGCATCCATCTCCAACGCTGGAAGATGAACGAAGGTCTTACAGGTTTGGAACGACATGAGTACACTCCTAAAGTGCCCCAACAATCTTTCTTAAAATATTCCCTTTCATGCAGTGTGTAATGGAGCTGTTTGTGAATGTACACGTTCTGCGAAGTTGTAAAGCCGAAAGTGCACGATCAATAAAGTTATCTTCCAAAAAGAAAGAATCGACTAAACGAGTCGTCTGTAACTCGAATCGCACTGTGTGACGCTTCTACGTCATTAGATGAGACATTTGTATAATGCCCACCTTGTACGTCGTCCATCCGCGAACAAACGCGTCAAACACGTCATTTTACTGACGACTGCTTCTCAAATCTCGGAGCTCAACACAGGATTCGCAAAACGCTTGCTCTTGAAAGATGGGTCATTACCCAGAATATTTGGACCAGCTTTCCCCTCAGAATCACAACCTGTAGGTATGAATAATTATTGATGTATATATTTTCTACCGGGTGTACAAAATACTTATTGTGTACGTTTCCAGCTAACTCACGTTATTACCGTCTTACTGAAATCCTTCTGCTCATCAGCTGTGGGCCACTATTATCTAAAACTGTGTCTATTAATGAAGATTGTCTGTTGTTCTTACTATGAGTAAAGATAAAGGATGAAGCAAGATTTGTTTCGCAAACTTTAATGTTACATCAGTCATTCATAACACATGTGCCGTTACTGATACAGTTATTGATACATTTCCTGCATGTGCACCTCAATCACGGTGACAAGTGGAGCATAATGCTATCAAAGCATTAACAATTACCAAGGCAGCATTTATTGTATTAGCTAGTTAAAGCTAGTAAGTTTCCACTACTATAAATATTTAATTTAATAATTTTCATTTACATGTATGAATTAGCTTACTCAAATATTTGAAGAGCAATTAAAGCGTATGAGTATGATATTTTCCCCCATCTAGCGGTGAAAAGGTATATGACCATCCAGTGAATATTAGTTTCTCTTCCTCTCAATTCCTATTTCGTTTTAACTCCTACGGTGGCCGATTTAGTCCAAGATTAATATGGCTTCCAGTTCGACCTCGTCCACATTCGACACGGTGCCATCGAGTGTTAAAAACACGAAAGGCGAAGCTTGAATTTACAGGTATGTCCCTCTTTGGCTAATGTACTTTCAAGATGGAGGGGCAACATGGCGACCCGCATTCGAACCCATTACCGTCTGTATTTTCAATGGCATATTATAAACTTAAGAGAATACTTTATTACTTGAAAGAAGTAAATATACATTAATGAGCACATATATTTTGAAAGAACTAAGTGTTTTTAGCTAAGAATAAACTAAAAAAGTTACACAGTGTAGCTTTAAAAATATTTTGTAACTGATTGCCTTAATTTTTTTGAGTTTTGCCAGCTTATTCAGGTTTACAGTGTGTTTGTTTTTCATATACCCATTCATAACCAATGGTTATGGTTAAATGTTAAATTACAAAAGGTTAAACATCTCTCACTAGTTTTTTCCCCTCAAAAACTTTATGTGACTTACATACTTTCCACTTTGCGAAAAAAAAAACTTGCTGGAATCCAGTTCAACAAGCTGTTTTGGAGAATGATAACAGTTCCTGTTTGTTGAACAGCCACCATGTATGCAAAATGTTGATGATTTCATTATCATGCAGAACAAGCTTTCCAAATAGTTTATAATTAACAATTTAGCACTGTGTACTGAGTAGCAGCTGCCATATTTACAGACACTGCGCAGCTGACAGGTGCACAAAATGGCTGATGACATGTTTTGCCCTTTCACTCTTTCTCGTAGCGGTTGAGGTGAAAAGAGATAGTTTAAGTATGTGTGAGTGTGTGTCTGGAGGTGGGCGGTAATGAAAGACTAAGTGAATGGAGGGCCATGTCTGGTTCACAGGTTTTTTATTTCGTACTTATTTTGGAGGGGAGGGACTGGAGCGAGTAGGTGTTAATTGACAGACAGCACACTGACGCGATCTGTGTTTGAACGGGGCGATCAGGTGGCGGAAGAGAAATCGGGGTATCGCATACATTCTGACCCCTGAATTCACCCCTGACAATGAAGCGTCAGACAGGCTTCAGTGAGACTTTATCTGACTGGGCCCTGGTCCTAAACATACACGCACACAATACATGCCCCAGAGGACTCCTCATTACATGTGTCCGCAGAGCTCTTTGATTATTTTTATCTGCAACAGGAAGCACCCCTCTAATAATAAACCCTCAGATCAGGCCGATGACAGATCCCAATTAGAGCAGAATGAACAACAAAGAGGAAGGAGAGGGATGTGCTCCAGTCTAACGATTCTTTGGTTTGCTTGAAACAAGAAATGGAGGATGATTAGAGCTTTATGAGACAGGAAACACAACAGAAGAGTTAGGAAATGAATTAGGCACAGAAAGAGTCGGATGAGCAGCAGAAGAGAGATAGAAAGGGGAAAAAAGAAAGAAAACTTGTTTTCAAAGACAGAGACCCTAAGTGTGTTATTTCCAGTGCACTGATTAATTGTGTCATGTGTGTTTGCATGATGGGAAAGGAAGTGAGTGAGTGACGCAGCTCTCTGATTGGACATCCCGCTTGCATGCATGAATGTGACACGCCTCTTCCTCCAAACATCCTCTTTCCCTTTTATTTGCTGTGTTATATCAAATAGATCTAAAGACAAGTTTTATTATGCATGTGTTTCCATCTGTGAAGAAGAACTCTCTGTGTTGTGAAATGTGTGTGTGGTTCAGGTAAACCATACGTTACAGGGTCAAAATGTCCCCACAAAGATGGCAATTTCCAAAATCTCGTCCTTGTGGGGACATTTTTGTTGATATTTAATTTTTTTTGAAAATGTAAAAATGCAGAAAGTTTTCATGATGGGTTGGTTTAGGATATGATATACATTATTCAAATCAATATGTCTCTAGAAAGTCGCCATCAAATATGAAAACCCAATGTGCGTGTGTGTGGGCAATATGAAAAAAAAACGTGCGCCAAAAGATGAGTAATATTATATCACGGTAAATATACATATCACACTAGTAATCCAATCTGTAAAGCTGCAGAAACAATGTTTATTGTGAAAAGGGCTATACAAATAAACCTGGCTTGACTATTTTAACTTGTTTACTAAAAGCAATCACAGCTCTAATAAATGCTCCTTGGTTTCACAAACTGGTTCCTCAAAGGAAAAGTGTAAAGTTATGAATTGAAATGTTGTTATAATTTACTCACTCTCTGGTCCTTCCAAGCCTGTACACATTTTCTTCTTCTGTAGAACTCAAAGAGATGTCCATGTCCCGTTTTTTCCTATACAATTAAAGTAAATGGAAAATAGACACAAGAGTACCATAAAAGTAGTCGATCTGACTGTCATATAGCTTTGTGTGAAAATACTGACAGAAGTTTAATGTATGGGGCCCTATCATACACCTGGCACAATGCAACACTAAATGCGTGACACAAGTTCAGCCCAACGCAGTTATAATTTTTAAATCCAGTGCCGCATTGTTTAAATAGCAAATGCACTGGAGCCCGCCCATGGGCGTGCTGGTCTGAAAACGAGGTGTGTTCAGGCGAATTGTTGGCGTGTTGCTATTTTGAGGAACTGAAAACGACTGCATATTTTCAACAAATTTCAGTTTAAAAAAAAGAGAGATTTCTAATTTTTTGGGTAAGCTATTCCTTTAGAAGGGACTGTTTAGCCAATAAAAACATTGGTTTATTAATTCATTCTCCTGAGGAGTGTAAAGGGCTGGGAATTGACACACATTCCGATTCAATTTGATTCGATATCAATTCATTTGGATAATATCAGGTACAGTAGACTATGTCTATTTTTCTCAACTTAAAAATGAACAATTGATTTGAATGCAAACATTTAAATTGCACATAAGGCAGTTATAATAATACTATAATAATATAACTTTATAATGACGTAATTGTGTTTCTACTCCAACTCGTTGTTTGATAAAAACTTATTTTCATGATGGATTTATACAAACATTACATATTGAAGAACATGTTAAGTAAAAATATAGCGAATGTAATATAGTGCATATATTTAGTAAAATGCTCCTCTCTAGAGTTAATTTCTCTAGCTGACTATCAAGTTTATGGTCACTGAATAGTTTTTCTGAGGTAAATGTAACGTTACGTGACAAGCTGTGTCTTTCTGCGCTTGTTGTATTGTACAATTCTGTCAACATACTTTCTGATGTTCATTCATGTTTATTTTGTGGTGAAGCTAGTAGTAAAGAAATAGAGATGATCAGTTCTCTTGCGCTCTGTGCACTACATCAATTTGTCATGTCACATTAAAGAGTGCCAAAACATCAGACACAATTTGAAGGACGGAACTTTGTTTCATACCAGAAGTGTCAAAGCTTAATGTGATTTATTGGATAAGAGGTGAACTGCAAATGTTTGGTGAAGTTTTGTTCATGCATCACATGAAAACAGCATAGACCAAAAAAATCAATCTTGGGATTTAAGAATCGATATCAGTTCATAAACATTAGAATCAATTTTAAATCGAGAAACCAATTTTTTTTTACCCAGCCCTATAAATACTGTGGATAATTGATGTTTTCAAAATTTCTCTGGGTCAAACAGTGTGAATTTCATTATCTGTTATTCTGTTTGTGGTTTCTTTTTTTCTTTTTCTTTTTTTCCTTGTATGGAGGCACATAAGATACTCACTTCAGCTTTAAAGGAGTAATTGTATTTTATTTATTTTATAAGGTAAGGAGTGAACAATAAGACAGCTTTGGTGACAGCTGAAAAGCACAGTCATTCCACAAGTTATTGTTTTTAATGAAAGATTACAAACTTTATTTTCTGGAATACCAATGGATATAAGTTTAGCTCAAATGTGTGTAGCACTGTGAATAAGATTAAGATTTCACTGAAGTTGGCTCTTAGCAAATTGTTCAGGCTGAATGTAAAATTTTAATCTGTTTATATTTGCTGCATCTCAATAAATGAAAATGATTGTGATATTAAATGTGTGTGTGTGTGTGTGTGTGTGTGTGTGTGTGTGTGTGTGTGTGTGTGTGTGTGTGTAATAAAGGTGTCTGTGACATTGGTAAGGGAGGAATTTTTCTACCCTACCCAATTCAGCCATGTATACATGCTCTGAACACACAGACACACTCAGACTCACTGTCCACACCCCATTCACACCAACAATGACAGACATCCACCAAATAGCAAACACCTGGACTTGACACACACACACACACACACACACACACACACACACACACACACACACACACACACACACACACACACACACACACACACACACACACACACACACACACACACACACACACACACACACACACACACACACACACACACACACACACACACACACACACACACACACACACACACACACACACACACACACAAATCTCATGAGGGAAGCTAGGGGCTCAGCAGAGACATCAAACATCAGAAACTAGAGAAAAGAACCCAGCTGGAATACACAACTCAACAGTTAGTGAGTGAGTGAGTCAGCGAGAGAGAGAGAGAGAGAGAGAGAGAGAGGGTGGGAGGAACAGGATTAGCTGTATACCTGTCAATCACACATAACGTCTTTGTGAGTCATCATATGGCAATTTATTGATATTAGACATCTGACACTCAAGTTAAACGATCAAAACTCCAGTGCAAAAACATAAGATGAGATGTTATTGTAAACTAGACTTTCAAAAATGTAAAACGGCCCCACTTTATATTAGGTGGCCTTAAGTACTATGTACTTACATCAAAAAAAAAAAGTACAATGTACTTACTGTGTTCAAATTGTATTGCAAAACACCTTTGCTGATATTGAGGTGGGATACGGGTTGGGTTAGGGACAGGTGTGGTGGTTTGGGTAAGTTTAAGGGTAGGGTTTGGTGTAAGGGAAGTGTCAACTGTGTAATTACAAATGTAACTACAGAAATTAGTTACAGATGTAATTACATGCAGGTATTTTTTAAAATGTAAGTACAATGTAAAAACATGTATGTACACAATAAGTGCATTGTATTAAATTATTAATTAAAATGTTAGTACATTGTAGTTAGGCCATCTAATATATAGTGGGTCCGTAAAACTTGTTGCCAGGTTGTTAAGGTGTTGACACACACACACACACACACACACACACTGGTTGCGAAGGTATGGCTATAATTGCTGAGTGTTTAGCATGTTGAGGTTGCAAGGGTGTTATGGGTAGAGAATTGCTTAGGTGGTCCAAATGGTTGCATACTGGGCCATGTTAAAAGAAAAGCCCACTTCCAAGTATCTTTGATATTCTGGTCCCCAGATATGATTCGAGTCCCTCCTTCAATGTTAGTCTATGGAACTAATTGATTGATTGTCTGCCAGGTTAAAATGGTCTGTGTCTGATTGTTTAGGTAATTAGTACTTAAAGTACAATATGTCATTTTTCGCCGCTGGAGGTCGCTTATTCAAAACAAAGGCGAAACTTGATGACTCCTTGCTTTCATGGCGCTTTTACTATGCCACAGCTCTTCCGCTTTTCCCGGTCATGCATATGTGGGGTAACACAGCACTGTTTTATCATATTTGAGTGTGTTATATTATGTTATAATGAGTTATGCTATAATGCTACTGCATTCTGCTACCGTATATCCAGCTACTATGAGACACTTACTGCAGTAGATTGATATTAGGCATGGTAAAACATGGTACTCGCGGTAAATCAAGAACACCAGATTTAAACAATAAGACCAACTGTGTTGAGCTATAACAATGATTTGTTTTCTGTCGATGAATGCATACAAACAGTTGGTCACCTGTCTAATAATAATAAAACACATCATATATTAAAGCATCTTTGGTATTTCCATGGTTTCTACAAAATAAAACCGCGGGTAACACGGGTATGATGTCATTGACAAGCGACGCATGGACATGGTCCGTGTCCTGGTTAAAATTGCTGGATTTAAACATTCTTGGAAACATTTAGCATGATGTAAGTACACAAGTCAACAAGATATAACATTGTTTGAGTGGTTTTTGGATATTTTAATCCAAAAATCTTACATATTGTGCCTTTAAGTAGTACTTATTTATAATTCATGAATTAGATGAAGGCTACATTTCAGACATTTTTGCTTTTCATTAAAACCTATAGGCTAATCGGGTGAAATCGTTCAATTGAATTCATACATCCAGTCCTATTATGACATATTTTTACAATATGGGCAATTAAACCATGGTCCATCTTACCCCAGAAGGGACTATCTTACCCCCTTTGAATAATTTTACATTTTGTGCCATAACAACTAAATTAGCAAATGTTTCCATTTCCTTCAATAACACATTGACCGATGCATCAGCATTTGTTACCATAGCACCAAAGTTTAATAGTGAGGGTTAAAGATTTACTTGCCCTACAAGCATCACTAATAATAACAACACAGAGCAGAGACACAGATGACACCCCCTATGCTCTTTATCTGCAGTGCTTATTCAGATGTGTGTGTGACTGCATGCTCTCCTTGGGCCATGTGTGTATATAGGACAGTGTGGCAGTGGGATATCACAGCTGGTAGAGATCTGAGAAAAGCTTTCAGAGTTAACTCTAATCCAGAAGTACAGAAAGACAGAGAGAATTTGTGTGAAAGACGTGTTAGGTTTGAAACTTACACTGATATCATTTAGCAGGATTAATCAACAAACCATGAATAACCCAACACAGACCCCTGGGGCACACCACTAACTAGTCTGTGTATGTTCGACTAAGTCGTAAGTAGTTGTAAGCTAAGAGTATTTGTTAATTCGACTGTTACAGGAAAATAGAAGGGGAAATCAGAAAAGAGAAAAAGAAAGAGCAATTTGAGGATAAAAGGTGCTGGTTCAGTTAGAGGACAGAAACGTTCATGCTGGTATTCGTGAGAGAATCATATTCCTGTGGAAATGCACATTGAGGGGGGAAGGGAAAAGCAGATTTATTTCTGAATCATCAGTGATACAAGGAGCAATTACTTTAATACTAATGCAACTAAGTATTGAGCACTGTGTTAGAAGAAAAGGTGTTTATGTGTGGGGAACAATGTCTTAATATGCCTGTACGGCAGGTGTGAGCCCTGATGGAGCAGAATGTCTGGGGGTCTTGGTGAAGAGTGAGAATTGCCATTTGCTATGTGTGTGTGCAGTTATTGCTTGTGAATATGATCCCGCTGTGCTGTGTCGTTCTGAGAGGCTGTGTTGAGGTGTCATAGTACAATAGCTTCCACAGCAACAACCGTAGCCGATGATTGAAATCCCTCTTTCATAATGACCATCTGATACAAGTTCCGATGTGAGATGATATCTAATTAGTGTAAAAGATAATCTTTTAATGATTGCAGTGTTTAATTAGAGGATTATAGCTACAAGCATTATAGCACGGTTTATTTTATCTGATAATGAACTGAAAACACCAGCAGCACACATCTTGAAAAAGGGGAGCCTTTTTAAGGTAATGACATGGATTTTTTTTATTATAAAAAGTTATTCGAGGTTCAGTTATAAAGTTTTTTTTTTTTTTTTTTGCACAAACAACAACAGGCCTATGTGGTAAATAGGCTAGAGTCCTGCAGGCGTGACATAAAAACCGAATTCGCAAGTGATTCCCTCAAGATTTTCCTACAGGTTTTTACAATGGATTTTTTCAATTTGTAAGGCAAAATAAGGTCTGTGGTAAACATAACTTGACGATACTTCAACGTTTTGTTCTACAATGTAAACTCCACACACTCACAACCCAAACTGTCTTATCTAGTTACTAGTTAGTTTTGTTTCTTAGATAAAATTAACAGCTTCAAAATTATGGCCTTGTATAATTTATCATAAATATAATCATTGAAAACCCCCATTATATTAACCCATAGGACAATCCCACTGGCTGTCACAGGTATTCATGGTTTGTTTCTGTTTTGGGTGGGTTTTGCACGCCCCAGTTCTCATTGCATTTTACATTGGTTGTTCTGTTCTTGTTTTCTGTATCCTGAGTTCAATGTAAATAAAGTGACGTGACGTTTAGCAGTGAAATAAACTTAAACTGCTTACATTTAGATCCTTCACTCTTCTTTATTTCAAACTACGGTGACACTGGCGAATTAGTTCTCTTTATTTGGATGTCACGACTGCAGTACTCTATTTATTATTTTCCAACCTCGTTCTGACCATCTATCCGCGTCCCAGTTCAGAGGCTGAATTCTTCAAAGGCTGCATTCCCAATTCTAAGGCTTCTTCAAATGTGGCCTGGAAATGCATGGTAATTTCCTGGGTTAGTAAAGGACAGAACAAGTGGATCCTTCGCAGCCTGCCCAAGATTCATTGATCCCTCAGTGATGACTGGATTTTTTTGAGAGAAAATGCCGGATTACACTTTTAAATTCACATCCTTTGAAGGTAGTGCAATGATGTACTTGATTAAAACCAATACGCAGTGCATGTGTGATTTTTTCCCCCCAAAGCAATTCAGCGCAAACTCCACCCAGCAGGCGATTCAAAAGATTTCATTACTGATGACAATCACAGTGCTGATTGCCTACACAACACTACAACAAATACTAACCCCTAAACCTACCCTACACCCTATCCCAGGGCTGGAGATCCACTTTCTTGTGGAGTTTAACTCTAACCCTAATCAAACACACCTGAACAAGCTAATCAAAGTCTTCAGGATTACTCGAAAGCTCCAGGCAGGTGAGTTTGATCAGGGTTGGAGCTAAAAACTGCAGAAAAGTGGATCTCGAGTTGCAGAGAAGTTGACCAGCCCTGCCCTAACCTTAAAGGGATAGTTCACCCAAAAATGAAAATTCTATCATCATTTACTCAACCTCAAGTTGTTCCAAACCTGTATAAATTTCTTTGTTCTTCTGTACACAAAGGAAAATATTTGGAACAATGTTTGTAACCAAGCAGATCTCTCCCCCCATTGACTACTATAGAATGTTTTCCCTACTATGGTAGTCAATGGGGGGAGAGATCTGCTTGTTTACAAACATTCTTCCAAATATCTTTCACACCAAGAGGGATAACTATAACGATAACAATAAATATATAGTTACAAAAATCATTCTAAATATAAAAAAAGTGTCCACACCACAACTACCCTCTCAGAAAAAAAGGTACAGTGGAAGTACAATTTTGTTCCTTGAAGAACAAAACGTATAACTGTACCTTTAAAGGTACACAATTGGTCCTTAGGGTACAATTAAACCATTGGCAGGCAAGTTCGGTCCTAGAGAGTCGCTGTCCTGCAGAGTTTGACTCCAACCCTGAAAGATATCTATAGAAGCTCTTTTTGAGAATTAACAGAGGTTTAGATGTTGGTTTTATTGAAAATATTTGGTCACCATTGTGGTGATGAGTGTTTTCTTTAGTTGGGCAGTTTGACTCTTAGATTTGTATGCGAGTTTGTGGTTTTTGTTACAGTGTTAACAAAACACAAAATCTGTTCAAATCAAAAGAAGCCATAAACAAAAATTGTCATGAAGAAAAATGGTTGACTAAACTCATCACTGACTAAAAATGTCAATAAATAATATTCACCAACAATACTTTCTTGCCGCAGATCAGGCATTCTGAATTTTGATTTTTAAATACATTCTAGGGAGAAAAAAGTTTAGACGCACACAGATATCAAGAATCAGCATATGAATCTCAACAATGGTGACATACTTAATGCTGAAATGCATGCTGGGAGCCATGAGTTTTATACTGTGGTGGCTTAGTAGGGTTGGAGCTAAACTCTGCAGGACATCAGCTCTCTAGGACCGAACTTGCCTACCCCTGACTAAGAGGTACAAAAATGTACCCTTAAGGGTACCACTCCAGTGACGGACACTTGTACCTTAAAAGGTACAATTTTGTACTCTTTTTTTTTGAGAGTGCATAATGATAAGAGAAACAATATTTTTGGAATCACATTTTTGTGAGCATTTCAAGCGACATGCTACAAAACTGGAATATGTAGATTGGGTGCTGGCTCCACCTCCCGCCTGGATTTGCTTTGGGCTCCATGTCTGCCAGTCCAGCTCTACTCAAGGTCTACTCAATAGCTCCACCTAGGACCTCCGTCCCCGCCACTCCTCCTAGGTCTGTCGAGTAGTCGGCTCCACCGTGGCTCCTCCCTCCCTCAGCCCCACCTGGGACTGTCGTTCCTTTGGCTCCATTGGGCTTCCTCATCCCTCCGGCTTCACCATCGCTCTGCCTGCGCCACGGACTTCCTGTCCTTCACCTATGCCTCGTCCCTCCAACCCTTTGGCTCTGTCGGGCTCCGCTTTTAATCGGCTTCACCATGGTTCACGGTCACTCCGTCTCCACCTCAGTCCTCCTGTGCCCTGGCTCCACCTCAGTTGCTCATCGCAGTGGCTTCGCCCTACCCTCCAGGACCTTCACAGTCAGCCGATTCCTTAATTCCCGTGGCTCCATCTGGGTCTCCACTGACAGCTCCATCTCGGTCAGTCATCTCCCTGGGTCCAGCTGCCAAGCCTTCCCTATAGCTCCTCCCACCATCTGCTCCGCCTTGGCTCCTTCTGTTCCTTCCTGGTGCATGTATAACGTCACTTTGTAGGCCAGTTTGCATTGCACTGGTTCCCTCGAAAAAAACCCAATAGGATTTTCCAAAAGGTTTTTGGATTATCGCAAAAAACAAGCTTTATGATCAACAAACGTTTATGATACTTACACGTTTGATTCATCAAGTTGATGAACACAACTTTTATGAATTTTGAAGCCTAAATGCAGTCGCCAGAAGTAAAAAGCTAAAGGTAGGCTATAAACGAACTACACCACAGTCGCTCGACTTCAATGTCACCATCACTCTTCCAGTCCCATTCAAAAAACCCATTGACTTCAGTAGGAACTGGAAGTGTTAAATGCTAACTCGCTTCCGTGTTTTGGCCTTCAAAGTGATTTCACACTCCATTGTCTTCCTTTGTTCTGATGTCTTGATCTAGAGCAGTGGTTCTCAAACTTTTTATACCAAGTACCACTTCAGAAAATATTTGGCTCGCCAAGTACCACCATAATGACCAACATTAAATACAGTAGCGTAGTAGGCCACAGTTCAAAAACGAGGCAGTTTATTCCTAAAAGGAATATTTATTGCTGTCAGCCACTTTAACATTGAACATTAACACTGCACTGTGCTTACATACAGGTAAATGAAAAATGAAGTTATAATGAATTTAATAAATAATGATTAAATTAAAATATGTACCAAAAAGATAAATAAAATTGTACTATACTTAAATGTAACAAAAAAAAAATTACTCAAGTAAACATTTAAATTTGAATGAATTGTGTTTTAACATTAATTTATATGTAATTTAGTGATTCCTCTAAAGGGATCCTGAGTACCACTAGTGGCACTCATACCACACTTCGAGAACCACTGTTCTAGAGGCAGTCATATGCAAATATATTTGCCCGTGTGATGTCACAGATTATACAACATCCAATCGAACCATTAAACGAATGTATAGTTAACACACTCACACAGCCTGTGAAATTTCACACTGTATACCTATGATGCATAGACACACTGTTATGACAGAGTGTGCTTATATGCATCTAATAATGTGTGTGTTCTGCATTTGGGAATGTTCACTATTTTTGAGCTCATGTGGGTGTGGGTTAGAGAATGTTCGTGTATGTTTGTGTGTCTGTGTGTTTGCAGGACAGTACGCTGTTTCAGCTGTAGGCTATTGTCGCACTGTGATTCTCCCTTACTGAGAAAATATTGTGGTACATCTGTTCACACTTAGCCTTACCACACACACATACACACACAGGGAGAGATTAGAGATCAGATGAGATTCTGAAATACTTTAGGGTGTTTTCAGAGAGCTGAGGCGAGAAATTATCATCTGAGCATTCAAACATCATTAAAAGTCATAATGCCTTTGTAACACAGATGCACCACACTTTAAAAAGTGAAAGTGTGGAGTTGTCACCTTAACCCATTTGTGCTGCTAACATTTTTCTGAATGGTTTCATGCATATAGTCATGTTAATAGTGTCCTATGTGAACATGTTCTGCATTTATTTTCCCTAGGTTTTAGTTTTTTTTCTTGAAAATCGTATTTGAATGTTCGGCAACTATAGTTGCCGGTGTACAATATGTTGTATGCACACCTTCAATGTCAAATTTTGACTAGGAGGAGAACATTTGGCATCTAACTCAAAATAACTTCTTTCAACAGATCAATCTTTATTCATAAACAAATGTATTATGTATAAAAGTCGAAGAACATTTCATACTACTGACTGAAGTAGGTGATTTCATATAATAATTTACATGTAAACTCATTACTTGTCTGAATTTCCACATTATAATGGAATCATAAGCTACTAGTCTTAAAATGAATTAGGGTCCTTGACCGATTAGAATGAAACGCATCCATTCCAAATTGGATGAAGGGTCCTCAATATTTCGGCCCTTACAAGACATAATATCATAAAATATATTTTTCCCTATCGAATTAAGGTCTACTGTACAGTAGAGATGTCAGTTAAAGGGTTAATATTTTAAGTGGGATATTATGAAAGCAAAAAGCACTAAGACCAAAAATCTTGATTTATTAACCTGTTAACACCCCATTTCCCCATTTGCCCACCGGCAACTATAGTTGCCGCTTGGACTTTTGACTAAGTGTACAAAAAAACTATAGATCTCTTGTAAGAATTGTTTTGTTTGGATGATTCTAGAAACCTTCACGATTATGTAGATATATATGTCAACAAAAAAACACCTGCGTCTTCAGTTCATTCATATGTCCCTCAGTGTGATGAATTTATTCTATTCATTCATATATTATTTGCTTTGTGGCAGGACACATTATCTGCTGAAAGAGCCACAGCCACCAGGGAATACAGTTTTCATGAAAGGGTGTACATGGTCTGCAACAATGCTCAGTTAGATGGTACGTGTCAAAGTAACATCCACATGGATGGCAGGACCCAAGGTTTCCCAGCAGAACATTGCCCAAAGCATCACTGCCTCCGCCACACTGCCTCTTCCCATAGTGCACCTGGTGCGACGCACACGCACCCGGCCATCCACATGATGTAAAAGAAAATGTGATTCATCAGACCAGGCCGCCTTCTTCCATTGCTCCGTGGTCCAGTTCGGATGCTCACGTGCCACTGTTGGTGCTTTCGGCGATGGACAGGGGTCAGCATGGGCGTCCTGACTGGTCTGAGGCTAACCCATACACAACAATCTGAGATGCTCTGTGTCTTCTAACACCTTTCTATCAGAACCAGCATTAACTTCTTGAGCAATTTGAGCTACAGTAGCTCGTCTGTTTGATCGGACCACACGGGCCAGCCTTCACTCCCCATGTGAATCAATGAGCCTTGACCACTCATGACCCTGTCGCCGGTTCTCCACTGTTCCTTCCTTGGAGCACTTTTGATAGAGACTGACCACTGCAGACCGAGAACACCCCACAAGAGCTGCAGTTTTGGAGATGCTCTGACCCAGTCGTCTAGCCATCACAATTTGGCCCTTGTCAAACTCACTCAAATCCTTACGCTTGCCCATTTTTCCTGCTTCTAACACATCAACTTTGAGGACAAATGTTCACTTGCTGCCTAATATATCCTACACACTAACAGGTGCTGTGATGAAGAGATAATCAGTGTTATTCACTTTACCTTTACTATCAAAAATATCACTTAGTATGATTATAAGTTGTTTTCCAACAAAAAAAAAAAAAAGAAGTTTTTTTGTTCTTTTTTTTGTTTGACCAACAAATGTCCCCAAAAGATGATTTCAGATATTGCCATCTTTATACACACACACACACACACACACACACACACACACACACACACACACACACACACACACACACACACACACACACACACACACACACACACACACACACACACACACACACACACACACACACACACACACACACACACACACACACACACACACACATATATGCATATATCCACACACTGACCTCTATGCATTGTGTGTGCAGAATGACCTCCCTTATTTCAGATGTGGTAACTGTATCTGCGCTGACCCCTTCAACCTTTCCAAAGCTCACCCCCTGCCATCTCTGCCTCTCTCTCACACACATGGCCGGGGCAGCTCAGTCCCTTATTTGTTCAGTATGCAGGACTAATTTTTCGCATGTAGCGAGTGCACAAGTTGTGCGGCTGACCGATCTCAACCCTCAGCTTACCTTATGGAGTTAGTTACTGTCACACACAGTTCAACCCTGACACTACCAATCCAATCATGCGATCCGACAAAGAAAGAGAGAGAGAGAGATTGCTTGAAGGGTTCCAATGTCTTTCTAGCCAGTGTCTCACCCCCTGTTTAAAGCTCTGATCCTTATCGTAATTAATTCAATAAACCCGCAATGTGCCGGCAACCTCTTAGCCCCTCTGTCAGACATGGATAGATTTTCACTATTCATGTCTGTGTGTGTGTACATACAAAGCAAACTGTTCTCTGTGAGGAGTTTTCAGTTCGGTGTATGAGCTAGCTTTTTAGCAATCGTATATGAGTGTGTGACTGGAATTGTATTGGGTGTGTGTGTGCACGTTAATATCAGGGATAATCAGGAACAGACTAGGCACAAACCTTTTTCTTGCAGTGGGGCAAAGTATGAAGGTTACTTAATTACATTTGTTTTAGACTTTAAAAAGACTCACAGAGGTTTGTCTTAATAACTTAATAAAAACAAAAAAGGGAAACCCTAAGCCTAAACCCAAAACCCTAAGCATGTCAGTGTCACTACAACCATTTTCAGTGTGTGTGTGTGTGTGTGTGTTTATGTGTGTGCACCTAAAAATGAAATGTATCTAAAGAACATTGTTTTATTGTCTTCGTTCTACAATATTTGCGTTTTATTGGTAGACAAACTATTTAGCTTGATTCTGAATGACTTCATGATACTTTTTGAAATAGCTTTTTCGTGTGAATATGAGCAGACATGAGGGCAAGATTTGACAAGCTGTTCATGTCCTCAAAAATGATTTGCTCCAACCCCAATGCTCATATAACGACAATGTGTTGGGATATCTCATAATTTTGCTATTGTAATTTACAAATTCCCATCATGCATCATCACACCATGCTACATACATACATTATCAATGTACTGAAGATTACGCAGGCTTTACATTAGGAGTATGCAACAAAAAAGCTAGTGAGTACCGTGTGGGTTTTGAGACACAATCAAGACTTTTGTATAATCAGCACTTAGCGTTTCAATCTTCTTCTAGGATGTTAGTGCAGTATGCAGCGCTGATTGATGCTATGGAAACCAGATTGACCAGCACCTGGCTTAATCTGCACGCTTCGCACAGGTAACTAAACACTACGACGGCATTACCTATCTCAAGGAAATCAGGCAGCACAGATGCATGCAGGTCACTTAATGGCCAGACCAAAAGCCATTAGCTACAATAATATTAATATTATCAGTATAAACAGACGAAATGTCATCATAGAGATTTAAAATAATTGGGAAGGTGTTATGGATGGACTCAGAATAAAAGCGATGGGTATGTTATGTTTTGTTAGGAAGTTTTTTTAGGCTGCAGGTTGTGTGGGTAAGAGTGCTAACCGTAGACGAGAGGCAGATTTGCTCAGGGCTCAATGGAGCTTAGAGATAGTTTGTTAGGATTCGGGGTTAGCTGGGACACCCAAATCCAGGGTGTATGTTTCTTTTTTTTTGGTTTATCTCTCTCAAAACAGACGTTTTGATAAACGTGTTTCTATATGGATTCTTTTAGAGTTCAAGGCCAAAGTCCAATTTCCGCTGCTCACATATTTCTGACATAACACACCTTTTCAAAGTATTTCAGCTTAAGTCATTTGGGTAAAATTTTTGAATAATGGCCCGTCGTTAATAGGTAACTATGCAGGAAGTAATACAAGACAAATGAGTATTACGACACTTGAGTTTCAACTATTAATAAACAGAGCAATTCCAATTGGGTCCTTACACCATTGGTGCTTGGGCCCTAACTACAGTTTTTTACAATCACTATGATAATTTTTTCAATAATTTTAACAAATTTCCTAAACTCTTAACGCAGTTAGCACAACATCTGTCTGTGTTGGCTATACAATTAACAGATTTATTGTTGCTTTTACACAAAATGCATATAGTTAACACAAATTTAAAATGCTTGAACTTCTTCTACGCACAAGCTCAACCAAGACCAAAACAATGGATTTTTACTGCCAAATTTACCAATGCTTTAACGCTGTATATCAGAACAGATAACACCTTGTTCTAAACCCTAACCTTATAGACTAAAGTAAAAGTGAACAGCTGTTTATATTGAGAGTTGAAACACAAATATATCCCCTGTATTTTATTCCATTGTTACTTAGAAACAGCTGAGTGAAGTTATGCAAATATATAAATTCCAGCTGATTCCCATTTAGGAATTGTTCAGGTGTTGATGTTCTTTCAATCACATGACCATATGGTATACAGAAAAAGAGGACATCTTTGGGCTCAAAATGCATGCATTTACTAAACCCAACAAAACACAAATGTGGAGAGTCTTCAAACGACACACAATCTATGATCAATAAAATATCCAGTCTATTGTATAAGGGCAGACCTGACACAAAAAATAATGCAGTTTCTGTAATTCCATCTATTGTTAGTGTTTTTATAACATTGTGCTATGGTTGACTAAAGGTTCCTTTTGGAAGAGAACATGTGTTAGTGTATTGTGTTAGTGTTATTTTATTTCGAAAATTAGTGTTAGAGTTTAGTTTACAATGTGTGATTTTGAACATGAAATTAACCGTTTTGCCAATTGTGTGTGGTAGGTGTGGTAGTGCGTTAAGAGTTTAGGAAATGTTTTTAAAGTGTTGAAAAAATGGTCATAGTGATTGTAAAAAAAACTGTAATATGTAAACAAGATTAACTAATCAGTAAGTATCAAATTTAGGACTGAGATCCTTATTTGGTAATCAATAATTACTAAATGAGATCATTAAGAACTAATAACCAACTATGACCAATTATAAAGTATTACTAAAGCCTTATTTATACTCCACACGTCCGCACAAGCGCGAGGGTGCGTGCGGCAAAAATGACGCCATCGCGGAGTGGGCGGTAGTGCGGGTTGAGTGTGCGAGACCCCATTTCGCGTGGCGGTTTTTTGGTGAAGTGTACTAAAATAACTATCGTCACCGGTGTACATTAGCCTACTTCTTCTCACCTCTGTTTCCTGCTGGTTTATAAAACAATTACTCCAAGTCACCCTCTGTCGTTTCAAAGAAAAGTACAACGGCGAGCGCGTCAAGTATAAACGCCTTGTCAGTTTGGGGAGGAGCGTGCTCAGTCAGCGGAGGCTCGCGCTGTGGAGCCAGGCGAAGGTATAAACAAGGCTTAATAATGCAAATCACAACATTATCACGTGTCTGAGATGTGTGCAATTGTCTTTTTACTCTCAACGTGGTCATAAAATGCTTCACTATTATTATTACCACTATTCGTAGCTAGTGATCTGGACCATTATTTTAAAGTGAAAAACCTTTTTCATAGTCCAGATTTCATAGTTTCATAGGTACCCAGCATGCAGTGCGGCATGACTAGATTATGCTGTTGAGATATTGGTAAATCTTTATGCTGAAATAACACTAACACTAGTGTAGTTTGACTAATTAAAACCAATTATCTTATTTTATACTTTAGCTTGTCATTGTTTTAGCAAATGTTTTAATTTCTTGGCTACACTCTAAAAATTGCTGGGTTAAAAATAACCCAAGTTGGGTTGAAAATGGACTAACCCAGCAATTGGGTTGTTTTAACCCAGCGGTTGGGTTAACTGTTTGCTTAAAGCTACACTGTGTAACTTTTTTAGTTTGTTCTTAGCTAAAAACACTTAGTTCTTTCAAAAATATATGTGCTCATTAATGTATATTTACTTCTTTCAAGTAATAAAGTATTCTCGTAAGTTTATAATATGCCATTGAAAATACATACGGGTGAGGGGTTCGAATGCGGGTCGCCATGTTGCCCCTCCATCTTGAAAGTACATTAGCCAAAGAGGGACATACCTGTAAATTCAAGCTTCGCCTTTCGTGTTTTTAACACTCGATGGCACCGTGTCGAATGTGGACGAGGTCGAACTGGAAGCCATGTTAATCTTGGACTAAATCGGCCACCGTAGGAGTTAAAACGAAATCGGAATTGAGAGGAACAGAAACTAATATTCACTGGATGGTCATATACCTTTTAACTGCTAGATGGGGGAAAATATCACACAGTGTAGCTTTAAAACAACCCAATTGCTGGGTTAAAACAACCCAATTGCTGGGTTAGTCCATTTTCAACCCAACTTATTTTTAATCCAGTATTTTTTAGAGTGTAGATCAGAAATTTGAATATGAATATATAAGGTCCAAGATCCCAAGCAAATGTGACACTGATCACCATCATGATGACTTCAAAACAATTACAGTTCTGAACAATATAATTTCTTACATTGGCATGATTAAAGACAACTTTATCATGTGAATTCACAGCAAAACAGTAAATCACTGTGATGTCAGCATCATTCTGCTGTTGATTAACAGTAATTAATAAGAAAATGACCCAGAATAAATTAATTTCACTGTAAATTTCTGACTACAATAATTTATGGTAAAATAATACTCTTTAATACTGTAAATTCATGGCAATTTTTACAGTGTATAATTTGTCAAATTGAAATAGTTACTAATGAGGCTAATCATTGATTACCTATAGTTGATATTATTTACTGATTATTTAATATTTTTTATATATTAGTTAATAGTTGTAGCTGACGCGTAGTACTATTTTGTCTTGTATTACTTCCTGCATATTTACCTATTAAAGATGGACCATTATTCTAAAGTGTTACCGTAATTTGTATTTGAGAGGTCTGTGAGCATTGCTGCATTATCATAGCAGTCTGCTAATATATTATATATAGATTTAACATAATGTAAGCCAAATGTAAGGTGTAACAAATTTGCTTGGTCACACTTTATTTTGATGGTTCACTTTAGACATTCTACTAACTATAAGTAACTTGCAAACCACCTGTCAACTAACTCTCATTAGAGCATTAGTAGACTGCTGTTAGGTGTTAGGGTTACATAGTTGGAAAGTTACTTAGTCAGTTGAATGTCCGTTGGGGAGCATTAAAATGTTAGCAGATATTAAGCAGACAGTCTACTAATACTCTAATGAGAGTTAGTTGACATGTAGTTGCAAAGTTACTTATAGTTAGCAGAAAGCCCATTGAAATAAAGTGTTACCATTTGCTATTAGGAGATCAGTGAGTGTGACTGGAATCAAATCTTGTCACAAAATAGCATCAGTCAAATACAAGTTCAGAGTGATGTAGCGTCCTGCTGTCACCATCTTATTACATTTCAGAGCATGTTATGCTATTTACCGCTGACCCCCGGCCCCACCGGTGACTCAGAGTGACCGCCATTGAATAGGGTAGGGAAAGGGTTTTCGGGGGGGCAATGCACTCAGGATATTTGACCAGAATTTGCCCTCTGCCGCACCCCCGCCCGCCCTGTCCTCTCCGTTCCCCCTCAGATCAGTCAAATTGGATCAAGATGACACCAATAATTGATTCAAGCTGCAGTCGCGCTCAGACCTAACGATCCATATCTGAGTGCGTTTGTAACTGGTGTCTGTGTTCACAGCGCTCCGTCGTGGCTCCATGCAGCCCAGTTTACCTTGGCTCGGCCCGGCTATCCTTTCAGCCTGATCCCCCTTAGAGAGTCCTTGCGCCATGACATCATGAGAGGAACAGTGAGGTTACAATTTTCACAGATATTTGGGAAATTACAACTCCATCTTTTCATCAGCTTTTCATTTAAGCATGCGTTCTCTTGAAAATGGACAATTGTGGTCACTGGAGGTTTGTGATGTTGCTGAGGATGTAAACAGTTTTGAAAGGGAACTTTGAGAGCACTGTGATACAGAGAGGCCGTACAAGATATTAATACCACGGTAATGTGATATACTGTATTTCATGGCACTGAATGATCGCCATAATCATGTACCATTGGATTTACTCCAAGAAACTTCCAAGAATACCACGGTACATGTCCAAAAACAAGGTAGTACCATTGTAGTTTTTGTTACTGTTGGTACAGTGCAATTTGCAATGTGTATTTAATAGGGGTGTAACGATACCCTCATGTCACAATTTAATACATATTACGATACTGAACTCATTATATTATCAAGATACTCCAAGACATATGGTAAAAGGTTAACAAAAAATGTACTGTTGATTAAAATGCTAAATGTGATATTACATCGCGGGTGGAAATGAATAGGCTTGAACTTGGTGCAATGGAGACACCAGAATAAAAATATTCATGATTTTGAAGCTGAAAATACAGAATTATTTCAGATGAATATGCTTGCACTCTGTCACTTACTAGGCCACTTTTTACTGGTAATATAAGCTATTTGGCATTATCAGAACACACTATATAGTAATTAATGTATTACTACATTAATGTAATGTAGTATTAATGAAAACTAAATCCAAAAGGGGAACCCCTGAAAGGTTGAAGCGCCTGACAGATCCCTGTATCTTCTAAGAGTGTAGTTGCTCCGATGACAGTATAAATAAGAGAGGCAGAGTTCAAATGGTCTATATAGATTAGCTTGACATTATTTGTTCTGAGTTTTAAATATTTTCCCACTTCTAATTAGCAATTTTCAGCTTGCATGCGGGTCCAAGGAAAATGTTTAAAGTTGTAATGAATTTAAATCAAATAATAACAGAGTGAAGAGCGGTATGAGCATGCTTACACACACACAGACACACACACACACACAGTGTGAGAGAGCGAATGTGCAGTCTTAACTAGCAATGACATATTTATTTTCATTTCACATCTAGACTACTGAAACCTTCGTCACCCCACACTGCTTCCACAACCTCATGCTCACACGCAGAAACACACTCAGTACACACACAAAGCACTAATATTAACCATAAATAGAGTAGGGGTAAAAAAAAAAGAAAAAGACATGGGGTAGTTATTATATTTTTTGCTCTTTCAGGGTGACAAAAAAAGCTATTGAACATTTTCCTAATTTTGCCCTAGAAAAAATATCGATATATTTTGAATCCAACAAACGTTCGCTTTTTTGAGCAACTGCCCCAATAGAGGGGCATTATAAAATTATGAAGCACAAAACAATACATGAAACAACAAAAAAGTAACAGGTAGCTTACAAGATCTCTTTCTTACACAAACCCATCGATTTGCTTCAGAAGGCCTTTATTAACCCCCGGAGCAGTGTGGAGTATGTTTATGATGCATGGATGTGTTTTTTTGAGCTTCAAACTCGTGAACCTCGTTCACTGCCATTATAAAGCTTGGAAGCATCAGGATATTTATTAATATAACTCTGATTGTGTTTATCAGAAAGTAGAAAGTCATATACACCTAGGATGGCTTGAGGGTGAGTAAATCTTGGGATCATTTTCATTTTAAAGTGATCTACTCCTTTAATGTTTGACTCTTAAAGGGTTAGTTCACCCAAAAATGAAAATTCTGTCATTAATTACTTACCCTCATGTCGTTCGACACCCGTCAGACCTCCGTTCATCTTCAGAACAGAAATGAAGATATTTTAGTTGAAATCTGATGGCTCTGAAAGGCCTCCATTGGCTCAATGGCACGTTACACTCTCAAGACCCTTAAAAGGTACTAAAGACGTCGTTACAAAGTCCATCTCACTACAGTGGTTCTACAATAACTTTATGAATCGGCGAGAATAGTTTTTGTGCGCAAAAAACCCCCTAAATAACGACTTACATAGTGATGACGATTTCAAAACACGGCCTCATGAAGCTTCGAAGCGTTATGAATCAGTGAGTCGATTCAGCAGTTTGAATCGCCAAATTTCAGCAGTTTGGCGGTTTGACACGCGATCCGAATCATGATTCGTGCTCCGACCAGCTCCGACGGTTGTGCTTTGGGTGACCCGAGTTCAAATCCCAGCTCTTGGTCCTTTCTGATATGTCCACCTTCTTTGCTTTCTGTTCACTTAAAAAATGTCCTGTCTGAATAAAGGCAAAAATGCCAGAAAGGAACTTTTAACCAAAGCAATATGCAGTGCATTCAAGGTATTGCTACATTTTGCCAGTATGTGTGTCCCCTGGGAATTGAACCCATGACCTTGGTGTTGCTAGCGCACACATAGTTTATTTACATAAGCGTGACCTCTCACCTCACTATCAACCAGCAAAAGCATCATAATTTTAGTCTTTTTGTGTGTTTCTCTGTGTCACTCATCTGACGTCATGTGTAGTCCATTCTGATGCTGCTACCACAACACAAAGACCATATCCTCCTATTGTGCTTCTCTCTCTCATTCACCCACCCACACACACACACACACACAAACCATTATTGCCCAGTTCTAATCTGCTAAATGCTAAAATAAAACTATTGTAACTTGTTATAGGCGTGAATATATTAAAGGTAGGCCAACAGAATCATAAACAGAAATGAACTGAATTTAAACAATGAATCAATACATCATCAATCCTTTTTCCAAAACATGTTTTTGTCTTACCCTGATTCACTATGGTAAAGCCTATCATAAGCGTTTATATTTTAGACCTGTCAGGATGGTTTTCACTGGAAATTGTGTACGTCACTCGCCCTTGCGTACCTCGTCATATATACGTAAATAGAGAAAAGTTGCTACTTTGACGTGTGTCTGGTGTGGGAGTGGCAGAGGTTAGTTGTCACAATGTGTTAGAAAGATTGACATGAAGCAGCTAAATCTCCAACCTCCGGGAATCACCCGCTTTAAACAAACGCCAAACGGAGGAGAGTCTGCTGGCTAAAAGAGAATATGACAGCCTGTAATAAAACAAGAATCAACATCGGCTTGGCTTTTCAGAGATGGCGAGAACTGAGGGATTTGAAATGTTGTAAAAAGTGACGCAGAGATGTTTTTTATTACTCAACAGGTGAGTAAGGTATTTTATTTTATTTATTTATTTTATTTTCAAGGAAGTATCGTGTCTATTAATGGGTAAAACTACAGTAACATCTTCAGTCAGATTGAGATCTAAACTGGTTATATCTCTTAAAGCTACACTGTGTGATATTTTCCCCATCTAGCGGTGAAAAGGTATATGACCATCCAGAGAATATTAGTTTCTGTTCTTCTCAATTCCGATTTCGTTTTAACTCCTACGGTGGCCGATTTAGTCCAAGATTAATATGGCTTCCAGTTCGACCTCGTCCACATTCGACACGGTGCCATCGAGTGTTAAAATGCGAAAGGCGAAGCTTGAATTTACGGGTATGTCCCTCTTTGGCTAATGTATTTTCAAGATGGAGGGGCAACATGGCGACCCGCATTCGAACCCCTCACCCGTATGTATTTTCAATGGCATATTATAAACTTACAAGAATACTTTATTACTTGAAAGAAGTAAATATACATTAATGAGCACATATATTTTTGAAAGAACTAAGTGTTTTTAGCTAAGAATAAACTAAAAAAGTTACACAGTGTAGCTTTAAGCCTAGTAGTGAAAGTTTTATGAGCAGTAGATTAATCTCTCTCTTTGGCCAGAATATCAGTTATGAAAAAAATGGCAATGTTTGAAAATATCAGACTGCAATCGTCATGATAACCTTTGTATCATTCATTTAAAATTATCAGTGTTTTCAATTAGTCAAAACAGCATAAAATATTCAACCCATTCTCACTCCCAAGGCGTCAAAATCTAAAGCATGGTCAAGTGCCTTCTGCGTCACAATGAAGACGCTAAAGGCACCCCTAGGCGTCACTATATCGATGTGCAGGACACTCTATTGATTTCAGTTGTTTGCCCAAAGCGTCAGATCAAGACACATTTAATTCTGAAAGCAGAGAAGATTTTATGAATATTTATAGGCTACTTTTATATTTCGGAGCAACTAACCGAACTCTACCCTAAACCTCCCCACTTCTAAATAACATAAAACACGTAACAGGCAAATAAAAGTACAGTCACTGGTATTTATTGCAAAAACAGTATAAAAGTATTAACTCATGTTGCATTCCAAGTCTTCTGAAGTCATTCGAAATAAAGAACAGAGTTGATCTTAATGTTTTAATCGCTGAAATGATGATCCTGCCGCTCCATGAACACACGCACTCACACACTCAGTCATATCTCATTCAGATGATACACCGACTCTTTTGCATGACACAATTTGTCACGGTCATGAGACACACAAGAGCCAATGACATTTTACAATCAAAGCTGACGTAATGACGCAGTTGGTCATGAGACATACGAGAGCCAATGCAATTTCACTATGAAATCTGACGTAACGTTTCTTCGGGCAAATTTTTTAAATTTGAATGTGTGCATGATCTTCGGCGGATGGAGGCGCTGATCGCTTTTGGGGATTTTCTTTTTCACACAAATGAATCGTTTGGCTTCGCAACACTTCGCAACACTTGGAATATTTCTACTTTTTGTAGTCTACTTTTTGTAGTCGTATCTGCCTGTTATAGCCTGTATTTTATATCATATAATACACAAATGGGTAGGTTTAGGGATGGGGTTGGGTTACATGTTCAAACGTGTCTAAATAGCATAAAGAAAATTATGTAAATAAAATGATGCTGGCTGATTAAATTGAGAATCACACTCCAATGCCATAATGGCAAAATCATAACCCAAAATATAATTTCATCACGACGATAACATTCCCATGCCCAATACATCTGTGTATGACACCAAAGGTTTCTCATTAAAATCAATGGAGCACCATGTGCGTCGAAAAATTACGAATTTTTTTGTGGAAGGCCCTTGACCATGCTTCAGATTTTGACGCCTTGGGAGTGAGAACCGGTTGAAATATTGCACTTTCATTCTCAGATGAGATCATTGTTGTATTTCCATGTGTTCTCGGTGTCAAAGATCAGCCAGGCTCCACTGTCACCTAATCATAGCGTTCGATGTCACCAGAATTCTTATCACCTGCAACTACACCTCATCTTCTCATCACCACAGACTCATATAAGCACACACCTCACACAGTCACTTTGTCTGGTCTCGATAGAGTAAGATTCTCCGTGTCTCCATCGTCTCTCCTGATTCTCTGTCTCCATCGTCTCTCCTGATTCTCTGTTTCTCCATCGTCTCTCCTGATTCTCTGTTTCTCCATCGTCTCTCCTGATTCTCTGTTTCTCCATCGTCTCTCCTGATTCTCTGTCTCCATCGTCTCTCCTGATTCTCTGTCTCCATCGTCTGTCCTGATTCTCTGTTTCTCCATCATCTCTCCTGATTCTCTGTTTCTCCATCGTCTCTCCTGATTCTCTGTTTCCATAGTCTGTCCTGATTCTCTGTTTCTCCATCGTCTCTCCTGATTCTCTGTCTCCATCGTCTGTCCTGATTCTCTGTTTCTCCATCGTCTCTCCTGATTCTCTGTCTCCATCGTCTCTCCTGATTCTCTGTTTCTCCATCGTCTCTCCTGATTCTCTGTTTCTCCATCGTCTCTCCTGATTCTCCGTGTCTCCATCGTCTCTCCTGATTCTCTGTGTCTCCATCATCTCTCCTGATTCTCTGTTTCTCTATCGTCTCTCCTGATTCTCTGTTTCTCCATCGTCTCTCCTGATTCTCTGTTTCTCCATCGTCTCTCCTGATTCACTCAAAAAAATATTTTGGTCTAAATATAAGTTTTATGTATTTGAATTACATTACAATTTTCCATCCATTTGGACTACATAGTTTTAACATAAACAAACAAATAAACTTAATGTGATTCATATTTGTCAGTCAAAAGTAAATGAAATAGGTATGTTTTATGCAATGGTACACAGAAAAATGCCTAGTGCACACTACTGAGATAAAGTACCATTGAAGCAGTGTTCAAGTTAATGAGATAATTGAGTGATGATTGAGAATTAATGATGAACACCTGATGATAATGAGCAGAATCACTGACGGAAAGAGAAACACAAGAACTACAACTGACTTGAGCCACAGCCTTAGATGAAATCAACTGAAGATAAAAGAAGACATTAAATCTGAAGATCTTGGCAGAAGAGGATTAAACAACTCCACAAACAACATTACCAGCTTCACACATTATTAACCAGACTGACTTTATTTCTGTAATTTCTGTTTATAGTTTTGTTTGAAGTCACCATGCTGGAGATCAGTGTCTGCTTTAGTTGGGCTCTTAACTCTTTGACTTTTTCTTCTAGCTCCTTTAACTGTGTGTTAACACAGTTGTTATGGCAAGGGAATCCAAGAGAATATCTGGTGATGTTGGCTATTTATATATTGTTAATGACATTGTGTGGCTAAATCACTGATCTCATTCGGAGTATAATACTCAGGTTATTGTGGTACTGTGTTAATAGTTTTGTTTTATTCATAATAGTTGCCATGTGATTCTACAGCACGAGTTACAGCACTGTTGTGGTATTCGAATAATATGCAGGATTTAAATCTATGGCATTGCTTAGATATACACAGACATCAAGAATCAATGTATGAATCTCAACAATGGTGACAATCAATTAAAATCTTCATGCTGCAGTGCATGTTGGGTACCACCAATCAACCCCCCCCCCCCCATGTGTCCCAGCATGCATTGCGGCATGAATAAATTATGCATCTGAATTGACAAATTTTCTTTGATACTTACTAATTGCTTTTACTTTTGCTGTTTTTGTCGTGACATTTTAGTTGCTTGTTTTATGTTCAAAGTTGATCTGTTTATCTTAATTTTTTTTTTTTGATTGTCACCATTGTAGAGATTCAAACGCTGATTCATGATGTCTGTGTGTGTCTAAGTAATGCCGTTGATTAAAACCTTTTCTGCACTTTTTTTTATTTTTTATCTGGATATTATTCAATTAACACAACCGTCCTTGTATTTTGTGCTGCATAATCACATGGCTAATACTATGAATACAACACAATTAATAACACATTACCTCTATAACCAGCAAATTAGCCTCTAAATTAGAGCAGTGATTCAGGCCAAAACAATTAGCCAACATCACCTGATAATATTTTCTCTTGGATTCCCTTGAAATAACAAATGTGCTTTATAAACACACAGTTAAAGGAGCCAAAAAACTAAAGAAAAAATATTAAGGGTCAAGAGCCCAACTAAAGCAGACGCTGATCTCCAGTATGGTGACTTCCATACTATGAAACTATTATTTTCATTAAAACAGAAATTACAGAAATAAAGTCAGTCTGGTTAGTAATGTGTGAAGCTGATAATGCTGTTTGTGAAGTTGTTTAATCCTCATCTACTGATATCTTCAGAGATTTAATGTCTTCTTTTATCTTCAGTTGATTTCATCTAAGGCTGTGGCTGAAGTCAGTTGTAGTTCTTGTGTTTCTCTTTCCGTCAGTGATTCTGCTCATTATCATCAGGTGTTCATCATTAATTCTCAATCATCACTCAATTATCTCATTAACTTGAACACTGCTTCAATGGTACTTTATCTCAGTAGTGTGCACTAGGCTGTGTTAATTTATCATGGGCATTTTTCTGTGTACCATTACATAAAACTTACCTATTTCATTTACGTTTGACTGACAAATATGAATCACATTAAGTTTATTTGTTTGTTTATGTTAAAACTATGTAGTCCAAATGGATGGAAAATTGTAATGTAATTCAAATACATAAAACTTATATTTAGACCAAAATATTTTTTGAGTGTTCTCTGTTTCTCCATCGTCTCTCCTGATTTTCTGTTTCTCCATCGTCTCTCCTGATTCTCTGTTTCTCCATCGTCTCTCCTGATTCTCTGTCTCCATCGTCTCTCCTGATTCTCTGTGTCTCCATCGTCTCTCCTGATTCTCTGTCTCCATCGTCTCTCCTGATTCTCTGTCTCCATCGTCTCTCCTGATTCTCTGTCTCCATCGTCTCTCCTGATTCTCCATGTCTCCATCGTCTCTCCTGATTCTCCGTGTCTCCATCGTCTCTCCTGATTCTCTGTTTCTCCATCGTCTCTCCTGATTCTCTGTCTCCATCGTCTCTCCTGATTCTCTGTGTCTCCATAGTCTCTCCTGATTCTCTGTCTCCATCGTCTCTCCTGATTCTCTGTCTCCATCGTCTCTCCTGATTCTCTGTTTCTCCATCGTCTCTCCTGATTCTCTGTCTCCATCGTCTCTCCTGATTCTCCGTGTCTCCATAGTCTCTCCTGATTCTCTGTTTCTCCATCGTCTCTCCTGATTCTCTGTTTCTCCATCGTCTCCCCTGAGTCTCCGTGTCAGTATCTCCTCTCCATCTCCAAGTCTCCATCCAGTCTCCAACCTCTCCACCAAGGTGTGTGCTCCAGCATCCATCATCTCCGCCATCCACAACCTCCTCATCCATCTACATTGATACATACTGTCAGTATTTCTATTCATCATTCAATGATCATTCTGAGTACCTTCTGCTGTTATTAAAGTTCTGTTTTATTAACTTCTTTGTTTTGAGTCTCTGTAACACTTGATTGCCGCAAACCATATTCATCCACACAGTCAAGTAGAGCCAAAGCACAACCAAAACAATGTTCTTCTGCAAAATGCATGAAGTTTAGTTTTTTTAACCTCTAGAGGGCCAAAAGATGCATTGTACCTTTCAAATATTATAAACTTTACTGTAACATCATGATTTTCTTTAAAGCTGCTTTGAAACAATGTGTATTGTGAAAAGCACTATAAAAAATAATAATTTGACTTAAAGTCTTATCCTAACATATATAAGTAGAGCCCGACCAATTTATCGGTCTGCTGATTTTATCGACTGATATGAGCCTGTTGCAAATATATCGGCATCGGCATATATGCCGCAGATATGCCAACGCGCGCCCACCGCTTCACAGCACTCGAATATTCACACAAAATTATGTCAAAATGCCTGTCTTGTTGAGTATCATCGTAGTTATGTCTTAAGAGAACATAATACATGAATATCTTGTGTGAATATCTGAACATGCAATATATAAAAAGAAAGAACAGACCCTCTGTTTTATTCTAGCTTCATGCATTGTTTTTTATCAACACATGAATGTGGGTCAAAAAACAACATTTTGAGCAAAAGGCTGAGAAATTCATGTTTTTGTCAAAGACTGCATCCAGATGAGATTCAGAACGATGATCAAAACACAGATTGTTTTGATTCATCAACACCACCAAAGCTTTGCAGTCCTATAGCTTGTTCTGGGTTGACATTTCATTCAATAATAAAGCTGTTTTTATATATATGCTGTGGGGCGTGTTGCCTCTGATCTTTCGAATATTCCGATCTATTATGACCTCTGACCTGTAAAGTTGCCAGAATAATAATCATACGCTGTTTGTTAATTGGCCAGAGGAGAACTGGCACCCCGACTGAGCCTGGTTTCTCCCAAGGTTTATTTTTCTCCATTACGTCACCTGATGGGGTTTTGGTTTCCTTGCCACTGTCGCCTCTGGCTTGGCGTGCTCAGTTGGGGACACTACATTGTTCTTAATTTTTTCAACTAAATATCCAAATAAATCTAATTATTAAACTAAATTAACCATATAAACTAAATTACTGATCTAAAGCCCATATTGTCACTGTATGATAATTGAAATGAACTGATGACATCACCGTTTTCTCCGGAATGGCTGTACGGCTGAATAAAATTATGCTGCATTATTTTGCTGTTTAACACTGTAAAGCTGCTTTGAAACAATCTGCATTGTTAAAAGCGCCATATAAATAAAGTTGACTTGACTTGACTTACTGTAATGTTGATATTCGCGTTATTTTACATATGCATCTGCTGTTTCTGCTTCTTCTTCGCCTGTGTTTTGATCAGGAGATCTCGTTCAGAAAATGTGAAATACACCACCTACCGTATAAAAGTGAAAACATGGAAAGCAGGAAAATCTCGTCAATGGCAGGAAAGCGTTTTCTCATAAAAAGACGGAAAAAATCACTCACTGCTCTGGACTGAATAACTTTAATAAGGCTAAAGGGTTAATATAAATTTATACAGTGAAGATTATGAAGTGATATTTTACATTTGATTACTATTTCTGTAGCCTACCTGAAAATCCAGTTTAAACCTATGTGAAAACTGTTTTTCATTTGTATGTTTGTTCTGTTGTATTTATGTACAATGAATGTATATTATGTATATCCTGTATTGTATAGTACCAGTCAAAAGTTTGGACACACCAGTGGGAAAGTGTGTCCAAACTTTTGACTGGTACTGTACTATAATATAAAGAATAGCGGTCGATATATATTGATATCAGACCTTTTTTACTCCCTAATATCGGCATCAGTCCCTAAAACCCATATCGGTCGGGCTCTAATCCTAGGAACTCCATATCTTCCTTTTGATAAGTCTATAAATCTATTACACAGCTCTCTGGAATACTTGGTTCATTCAATTCGGCAGATTAGCCCTTGTTTGTCCCATTTCCTATTCCTTAAACCTCTTCAAGCTTTATAATATTTAAGGAGATGATGGGTGTTCTACTGAGAAATGGAGGGTCTGAACAAGTAAAGAATGAGACAGAAGGCGCAGACTCTTTGAAGGATCAGCTGATCTAAGTGTCCTTTCTAGACAGCACTGATACAGTATATGCCACTGGACTAGACTGCGCAACTGCGAGGACAAAAGCGAGTTAGCACATATTTGACACACATCTCAGTAAGTCAACCATAAGTCTCCTCCTTTTATGCTCCCGAAGCTCCTCCATGAGAAACTTGAGACCGGTGTGGCAGGGTTGGTGTAAATTTTAGGGTTAGTGATGATCCCACAGAGCGGATCTTATGCGCTAGTCAACACAGAACACACAACGTTTCTGAGACAGGTCTCAAGTCTGAGTCAAGACCAAGTCCAAATGCTCTCAGAGTCCATGACAGGACAAGTCAAGTCACTGTGTGTGTAACAAGATCAAGATAATAACTTTTATTAATCTTGTGCTGATGCACCAATAATTGCAAAACTAATTTCTGGTGTTTTCCTTCTCAAGGCCCAAGATACTTGGACCATCCCTATGACAAGGGGTTTGGGTGTTTTGAATGTTATCATTTTGTCATATTCTACTTGTTTAGTGTATAAAAAGAGCAAGACTTAATTCAAAATGCGCATGTTGTTTAGCCACTAAAAATGATCCACTTTTGAAAAATCCTTCAGACAGCATGATTAGAGAGAAGGAGAGATCTGAGGAGGGAGAGAAAGAGATGAAGGTCTCCTCCCCACAGCTGTCTTATTATCAGTGTGTGTCTCTGTGTGTGTCTGTTATGTGTAGTAAAAGTACAGTTTGCGCTTATCTTCAGGGTCACTGTGCACCGCTGAGATCCAGCTGCTGTGTGTGTGTGTGAAAGAGAGAGCAATTTCTGTGATAAGATGTATCTTTGCCAATAGTATGTTCATTAAAAAATGACAGTAGACGACTATTTTGCTCTTTGTTTTCTTGCGTGTAAGCTCATTTCCAGAATTTCTGGAGCTGACAGTGATGAACGAGCATCTTTTCCGCAGGTTCTGATTGGTCTGTGAAAATGAAGCAGCATTAAAACGAGCCCTATAATTAGAGTCCCTCTCATTCATCAGCTGACTTTGCTCTGTGTGTGTGTGTGTTTGTATTAGTAAGTACTTTCCTGTATTGTTGGTGATTAGTCTTCCTACTGTTGTCTCTGAGTGTGAGTGTGCGTAACATGGCGTTTGTGTGTAGTATAATGCCTGATTCTGAATTACTGTGACTTTCTGTTCTTCGGTTCCAGTCACGGGACCTTTTCCTCACAGCCATATTTATAACGTCAGTGGAAGGAAAACAACGGCAGAGAATTCGACAAATTAAGAAATAATGTTGATCATTGATTTGATCAACAGTGAACAAAGATATGAAGAACTTATATAAAACTTCCACATGTTATTGTGATGTTTTAAGGATTTGTATATATATATATATATTCCGATCAGACATAACATTATGACCGCTGACAGGTGAAGTGAATAACACTGATTATCTCTTCATCACGGCACCTGTTAGTGGGTGGGATATATTAGGCAGCAAGTGAACATTTTGTCCTCAAAGTTGATGTGTTAGAAGCAGGAAAATGGGCAAGCGTAAGGATTTGAGTGTGTTTGACAAGGTTCAAATTGTGATGGCTAGACGACTGGGTCAGAGCATCTCCAAAACTGCAGCTCTTGTGGGATGTTCCCGGTCTGCAGTGGTCAGTCTCTATCAAAAGTGCTCCAAGGAAGGAACAGTGGAGAACCGGCGACAGGGTCATGGGGCGGCCAAGGCTCATTGATTCACGTGTGGAGTGAAGGCTGGCCCGTGTGGTCCGATCCAACAGACGAGCTACTGTAGCTCAAATTGCTCAAGAAGTTAATACTGGTTTTGAAAGAAAGGTGTCAGAATACACAGAGCATCTCAGTTTGTTATGTATGAGAATGCATAGTTGCAGACCAGTCAGGGAGCCCATACTGACCCCTGTCCACCACTGAAAGCACCAACAGTGGCACGTGAGCATCAGAACTGTACCACAGAGCAATGGAAGAAGGCGGCCTGGTCTGATGAATCTAGTTTTATTTTACATCATGTGGATGGCCGGGTGCGTGTGCGTCACTTATCTGAGGAACACCTGGCACAAGGATGCACTATGGGAAGAAGGCAAGCCAGCGGAGGCAGTGATGCTTTGGGCAATGTTCTGCTGGGAAACCTTGGGTCCTGCCATCCATGTGGATGTTACTATGATTTTTTTGCAGGTTTGAGGAGCACAACAACGAGTTTGAGGTGTTGACGTGGCCTCTAAATTCCCCAGATCTCAATCCAATTGAGCATCTGTGGGATGTGCTGAACAAACAAATTAGATCCATGGAGGCCCCACCTCACAACTTACAGGACTTAAAGGATCTGCTGCTAACATCTTGGTGCCAGATACCACAGCACACGGTCTAGTGGAGTCCATGCCTAGTCGGGTCAGGGCTGTTTTGGCAGCAAAAGGGGGTGCAATTTTAGCAATATTATACAATATTAGGTCATAATGTTATGTCTGATTGGTATATATAAATAAATAAATAAATAATACAAAATATATATATGCTTTAGAAATAGAGTTACGGTCACAAATAATGCACAGTCATACAGTGACATCACACGAAACTGACATCAAATATAACAAGACCAGGAACACATCAAGGGAAATCAACATATCTATACAGTATAGCAAAGTTCACATTTGGAATAAAAAGTAGTTGATGTAATTACACATGTACTAATATTAATGAATGAAAAAGTAATTAATAACATGCACCTACTATCTGGTTAGGATTAGGATTCGGTTCAGGATTGGTTTGTAATTATGTATAATTTACTGTTAGTCCATTTAGTATGTTTTACAAAGACACTGTAAAAAACACAAAAACAAATGTCTGTTTAGTTGAGACAACAACCAAAACTATTTCCAAACCCTTAAAACTGAGTATTTAGAAAGGCATAATCTTACTATTTGTACTATTTTAGCAATGCCAAGGTTATGGGTTTGATTCCCAGGAAATGCATGAACTGATAAAATGTGTACCTTGAATGAAGGTTGTTTTGGGTAAAGGCATCCGCCAAAGGCATAAATGTGAGATCAATTGCTCTTTTATAAAAACTGAATTAAAAATGCAAATGAATGATAATTTCTTATGAGATGATCATTTGGATGAAACATGCAGGCTTGTGAGGTCATAGAGAGGTGACAACAATGTAGTGTATAGTGTTTGAAAGGTTTTCTCATAAGAGTAAAAAGTGAGCTAATGATATTGTTATCCTTGATTAAGCATTACTATCATTTGTTTTCAGGATTTTAATTTTTTTTTTTGTGTGAAACAAACAAAACTTATTTGCTGTGTATATATCACTGACAAAGAATTATGCAGCATTTATTAAGATTGCAAGATTGCTTTTAAAAAAAGAAAGTAGAATTATAATGAAAAGGAGGTATATGAGTGATTGTGGAAAGGATGAGAGAAAACCAGAGAGAGTAATTCTGCTGGAAAGCAGACAGAGCTTGAGTGTCACTGTGCCCTTTTCCAATCTCTCCTTCACTTCCCTCCCATTGAAATGAGAAATACCAATGCTCCAGTTCTTGAACACACACACACACGCACACACGCACACACACACACACACACGCGGTTTCGCTACCTTTGTGGGGACTCTCCATAGGCGTAATGTTTTTTATACTGTACAAACTGTATTTTCCACCCTACCCCTAAACCTACCCATCAAACAAAACTTGCTGCATTTTTTGAATTTCAAAAAACACAGTTTAGTATGTTTTTAAGCCATTTCATTCACGAGGACACAGGAAGTGTCCTCATAAACCATGTTTACTTTGTAATACACATGTCATTATACACATTTGTGTCTTCATAAACCACATATACCAGTACGCATGCACACACACACACACACACACACACACACACACACACACACACACACACACACACACACACACACACACACACACACACACACACACACACACACACACACACACACACACACACACTCCCCTTACACTGCCCCTGCCCCTAAACCTAGCCCTCACAGGAGACTGTGCAGTTCACTTTCTGTAAAAAAAACCTTGTTCTGTGTGATTTATAAGCATTTTGAAAAGTGAGGACATGGGGAACGTCCTCATATTTCACCCTCTTTTTGTAATACCTGTGTCATACCCATGTCATTATACACATTTGTGTCCTGATATTTCACAAAAACATGCCCACACACACACACACACACACACACACACACACACACACACACACACACACACACACACACACACACACACACACACACACACACACACACACACACACACACACACACACACACACACACACACACACACCAACTAACATCTTTCCATCTTACTCTGTCCTGAAAACTTTTTTTTATAGAAACCAAACCAAAACAAGCATACACTGAATTAGTCTTTATGTACAATAATGTGTGCATACACGTGTAATAACATAATCGCACACATTCCCTGTGCAGCAAGGCAATCCTGGGTCAAGCTCTGACCTTCCTGGACACACACGTTTACTTAGTTATCTGAATGGGGATACTCAAAAACTTATATTGTTTTTATATACAGCTAAAATACTACAGCTTAACCCTAACCATAAAACTTGACTTTATTTCTATAATGTTTTTGTTTGTGTGTTAGTTTGTTTCATATTGCACATCATATTGCTGTGTGTGAGTGAGTGTGTGTGTGTGTGTGTGTGTGTGTGTGTGTGTGTGTGTGTGTGTGTGTGTGTGTGTGTGTGTGTGTGTGTGTGTGTGTGTGTGTGTGTGTGTGTGTGTGTGTGTGTGTGTGTGTGTGTGTGTGTGTGTGTGTCTGGTTCAATATGGAGACAGCTGTTGCTTGTTGAAAGGGTAAGTCTTGCCTCTGGTGACTATCCTGCACCATTAACATGTTCACACACACACACACACACACACACACACACACACACACACACACACACACACACACACACACACACACACACACACACACACACACACACACACACACACACACACACACACACACACACACACACACACACACACACACACACACACACACACACACACACACACACACACACACACACACACACACACACACACACACACACACACACACACACACACATCTTACGTCTACGTAGCCAACTTAGCTATAGTTGACTATTGTTTTTATTCACAGTTAATTATAAATACTATAATTTTATCCTAACCCTTACAGAAAGTTTTTATAAATGTTTTGAGAATTTTGTGGAAAATTCGCTTATAGTTTTGAGACAAAATTTTCCTCAGACAAAAGCATTCAGGTACATTGACAGTTGTTGTTTTATTATTTTTATTATAATTTCAAACTGCTGTACATTTTCTTTTAGAGGATGATTCAGGGTTAATGTTCCAGTCATTATAATGAAGTGGCCTATACACTATTTGAAGGACTAATTTTGCAAGACAGCAATTTGATAGATATATACTGTAATACCATATTATATTTACTGTATACTGAATTAAAAAAAGAGGAAATATTATCAAAACAATGAAATGTACTGTAGCTGAACACATAGTGTTAGTCTTTCTATTTACAGTAATTACTATACAAATGGGGAAACTTGGGAATAATTCTTCACTGTATTGTAAATATGGACTATATACAGCAGAGAAAGTTTTTGAACTTTTTAAAACTTTACAAAAGCAGACATTGCATAATGCTCATTATTAGTGTTTTTAAGTCATTGTTTTATGAATAACAAAGTGTGTTTGTTGGGTAAAAACCTCTGCTAGTGTTCTGGAAGAGTCTATTTGAGACATGATGGAAGAGTTTTGGTAGTTTCTAATACATTTTGAATGTAATATTAACAGCTGTGCCAAGACGAAAGTTAGTTGGGAGTGTGAAGAGCTTTGAAAAAGTGACCTAAGTATTGAGAAATGTGTCCTAGCGAAACTGTAATGAGGACATCTCATACACTTCATTGTTTAGGTCAGGTTAATTATATTTTCTATTGCCTACCCCTTAGCATAACCCTCATGGAAACTTGTGCAAAACACACTTTATTTTTAAGGTGACAACTAGTACTAACTATAGAGTTATGGTTAGGGTTTGGTTTAGGGTTAGTTACTTGTAATTATGCAAAATGTACTGTTATTATGTAGTAACGTGTAAATGTGCCACCTTAAAATAATGTGTTTGACTATTTAAATATAAACAAGATTTGACTGATGTCTGGTTCACTGTCTTTGTGGTGGTGACTCTCCATGGGCGTAATGGTTTTTATACTGAACAAAGTAGGCTACCTACCCCTGAAACTACCTATCACACAAATCTTTCTGCATTTTTACATCTTCAAAAAAAAAATGGGGACCTCAATTCAGGATGACACGAGTCCCCGTGTTTTTCTCAGTCTGGGCATAAAATCATGGCTGATATTAGGCTGTCTTGTTTTTTACTTTAAGGTGTGCACATGAAATTATCTTTTTAATCATTAGATTATACTATAATGTGAATGTGAGATATTTTTCTATTTTATTTTTTATTTAGCCTACTTATTATTTGCTTGTTTATGTTTGTGTAGGTATGTCTTTACTAAGTTTTTTTTTTTTTTTTTTTATGTCTTTACTAAGTATAAAGATATGTTTAGTCGTTGTTGCGCAGATGTATTAGTGTAAACCTCTGGCGCCATCTACTGACGGAATCTTGCCATCTGGTCACGCAGATTTGACCTGCAGGTTCACCGTCTGTACATGTAGGCTACATTATGAACAGGCCAAAAATAACGACCAGTGGGATAATTTATTAGAAAGGTATTTATAAAATTAAACTATTTATTCTAAATGATTACACAGAGTCTCGTTTCTGTAGGCTACTACTCAAATTTGGTTAGTCAATACATTTATACTTAGCTATCTAAATAAATGTGACATTGCATATACTTCTCTTTATACACCGATCAGGCATAACATTATACATGTATATTCTAATATTGTGTTGGTCACCCTTTTGCTGCCAAAACAGCCCTGACCCGTCGAGGCATGGACTCCACTAGACCCCTGAAGGTGTGCTGTGGTATCTGGCACCAACATGTTAGCAGCAGATCCTTTAAGTCCTGTAAGTTGCGAGGTGGGGCCTCCATGGATTGGACTTGTTTATTCAGCACATCCCACAGATGCTCGATTGAATTGAGATCTGGGGAATTTGGAGGCCATGTCAAGGCCATGTCAACACCAGATATGCCCTGCTTTGTGGCTTTTTTTTTGTCTGCTAAAAGAGCCACAGCCACCAGAGAATACCGTTTTCATGAAAGGGTGTATGTGGTCTGCAGCAATGCTCAGTTAGATGGTACGTGTCAAAGTAACATCCACATGGATGGCAGGACCCAAGGTTTCCCAGCAGAACATTGCCCAAAGCATCACTGCCTCCGCCACACTGCCTCTTCCCATAGTCCTGTGCCATGTGTTCCCCAGGTAAGCGACACACACACACACACACACACGGCCATGAGGTAAAAGAAAATAGGATTCATCAGACCAGGCCACCTTCTTCCATTGCTCCGTGGTCCATGTTCTGGTGCTCACATGCCACTGTCGGTGCTTTCGGCGGTGGACAGGGGTCAGCATGGGAGCACTTGGAGCATTTTTGATAGAGACTGACCACAGCAGACCGGGAACACCCCACAAGAGCTGCAGTTTTGGAGATGCTCTGACCCAGTCGCTGTCCATTTTCCTGCTTCTAACACATCAACTTTGAGGACAAAATGTTCACTTGCTGCCTAATATATCCCACCCACTAACAGGTGCCGTGATGAAGAGATAATCAGTGTTAATCACTTCACCCTTATGGTCATAATGTTATGCCTGATATTTATATATACAGCTGGTTATAATAACCTAAACGTAACCCACACCCTTAACCCTAAAAGAAAACTATTTTTATCTTGCGACAAAAACTTTAACATGTAGGCCTAATGTAGCAACTCATAATGCACGCACATAATGTAATAATTTTCTCAAAATGTAATAAAATCTTGAGCTCACAATGTATTAACAAATTTTACATCATGAGAAATTATTACATTATAAACTCACCAAAACATGTCATATTTTCATTATTGTAATAGCTTTTAAAACATAGAAATATCAGTATTCCCTTACAGTAGATTTGCACTGCACTTTAAATAAACAAACATATTTGCTTATTTTTTATTCTTCTTTTGATGCCATTGGTATTATTATTAATATTATTATAATTCACTGTAAAAAAAAGTCCATAAAACAAGGGAACAATGGACTGTATAAATATAAAGGAATTTTGCGTATTGTTTTTTTTTTTTTTTTTACAGGTGTTTTACCTGTATTTTGAATTGCACATTGCATAAGTTTGTGTTTTGAGGGTTAACGGAAATTTCTGTAAAATTACTGGATAATGTCCTGGCAGATATTTTAAATTTTTCACAGTGTTATTATTATTATGAATGGTAGACCTATAGACATGATCTTGTTTCGGCCCTCTCAGTTGCTGGATGTGTTCGTCTATATGCTGCATTTTGTCATACCATTTTTATTCTTACTCTCAGAAATAATACTTCTGTAGAGTCATTCCATTTCTTTTATATTACTTATATTATACAGTCAAACCAAAAATTATTCAGGCTTCAGATATATATATTTTTTACTAGTGGGTGCATGATACTATAGTTCATTTATGTAAGTGAAGATAGCATAATAAAGTAAACTCTGACATATTATATGTATGTTGGGCCTATGCATTTATTTATGTAGATTTTATGATCAAATACTCGAAGAAGTCCCTGTACTACATCTCCCAGCATTCCTAGCGGTTCTTTGAAAGGTGGAAGTTCAAAACACAGCCGCGGTGATGATGTCACTTACAGCATGGCTGCGCTCAGTGTCGCAAGGCGTTTAGTAAAGTCTTACTTTTGCGTTAAATGTGTGGAAAAAAATGTGCAGGTGCATTTACAGACTACAACACGATTGCTGTGTGTGTCAGCATCACGCTACAGTAAGTACAGTCACACTGTAAATCTCACGCGTTTACGGTCCCATGCTTTACAATAGCGAGAATTGACCTTGTATAATTACGTTTAACGTTTTGTAGTTTTAATGTGGTTACTAAATGTAAAATAGTCAGTAGCGCTAAAGCTTTTGTAGGCAGGTTAAGACTGGATTTAGGCTTTTAAAATGTACTGTAAAGGAATATCAATGCTTTATGTTTAATACAAATATAATGATAATAATAACTGCATGAAATATTTAAATCTGTTGAATTTCGCTGGTAAATTAAGACTGTAAAAATCTACTCTAAAGGAATACTAATATTTTTGTTTTAAAAGCTTTTACAATAATGACAATATGATTGGTGAGTTTATAGTGTCATCATTTTTTCCTAATGTCAAAATTATTACATTATGAGCTCAAGATGTTATTACACCTTGAGAAAATTATTATATTATGAACATTTTATTACAACAATAATGTAATACTTATTACATTATGTGCAGTTATTACATTATGAATTGTTACAATATGGCTATTTAATTATATCTATATTATAGTATATTTCAAAGTACCATGTGATAATATCACTTTTGCATGTAAGCATCATTATTTAAGTTGATCGATGTTTCTTTTTTTCATCATCCAGGCTCTGTGGATGCACCTAAAGCTCAGTTCACAGATACAGAGGTTCAAGACATTCTGAGCAAAATCACAGGTCTGGACCTGAAGAAAGTTTTCCGACCCTTAAGACAGCAGCTAACGCCTCCTAAATACAAGCTTATGACAGACACCGAATTAGAGGAGGTGAGATTTTCCTCTCCCAAGGCTGGGATTCATAATGGGATGGAATTCATGAGAGGTTGAGATGCATGGTATAATGGAAAGGGATTCAGTATGGCATTTTGAAAAAAAATATGATTTGTGATATGATTGTGCAGTCGTAATTAGGTTCATGTGTTTGGCGGCTGTGTAGGCAGTGCATAAAGCAGAGGAACAAGCAAAACATTTGCTGAAGATGCCACCGGTCCTGTCTGAGAGGAAGCCCATGAACGATGTGCTCGCGGAAGATCAGATGCTGGAAGGCATGGACACTGCTAAATATGTATTCACTGACATCAACTTTAACGTCCCGCATCGAGTAAGAAAAAAGGCATTATATTATATAACCAAGTTTAGCATATCTGTGTTTTATTTATACTTTGTAATTATTCAACATTCCTGTTGTTCAAGGATAATTACCCAATACTTTATTTACTGTAATTTCCTAGGCCCGTATTCATAAAGATTCTCATAAAGAGTCCTCTCAGAAAACTCCTAACTTAGCTTAAAAACTTTTACGTAGGAGTCTTAAGTTAAGAGCCATTCGGGACCGATCTGAGAGCAACTCTGAGCAAGGAAAATACAAAAAACTTTTATCTTAGTGAAGAGGCGGGGCTGACCCCGTTGCTACGTATGACACAGTCTTTTGAAGACTGTGATTGGTTGGTTGTCCAAAAATGGGAAAAAAAGGAGCGCTTTTAAGTATAGGGTCTATTCTAAGCCTTCACTTTGAAATTACAAGTGCAAATTGTTCTATTTTACCGTTCTCTCTTACTCTCTCTCACACTTTTTCCAGGCACATTTGACCAATTCCAAACCACAGTAATCCTAATAACTACTATTGATTTAGTATTTAATAATGTATAAGTGATATATAATTGTTCATGAAGGCTGGAAATGAAAATCACCTTATATTCAGGTGTGCAGAATTATTAGGCATGTTTTCTTTTACAGATAAATTGAGCCAAAAAAGAGATTTAACTCAGACTGAAAAGTCAAAAAGTATTAAATGCCCATGAGAAGGATGCAATACTAATGCAATACTAGACATTGCAGTTAAGGCGTGACCATTGGACAGTGAAATGCTCGTTGGGTCAGCAGGGTCAGACAAAAACAGGTGGTGAAGAAAAGACACCTGTTAACTGCAAAAGAATTAAGAATTAAGGTGAAGAATTAAGGGTGAAACCATCAGGAACCCTTTAGTCTCCAGCGCCACCATTTTCCAAAGCTGCAACCTACCTGGAGTCTCCAGAAGTGCAAGGTGTCAGGATCTCCGAGACTTCAGTTAGGTAAAGAATCCTAAAAAATGACCCCCACTAGATAAGAATCACAAGCTGAAGTGTTGTAAAATACATGAAGAAGGTTTTTTTATAGGCTTTATGGACAGATAGGTTGAGAGTGACTCTTGAAGGACCAGCACCACATCCTCTAGTACCACTGTTTGAAGAATTCATCTTCCAGAATCTGGCAGTACGTTTTGGGAGTTCATTTTTAGTCCATCTCTGCAAAACGGACTTCAGGATGGACTAAAATGAACTCCCAAAACGTACTGCCAGATTCTGGAAGATGAATTCTTCAAACAGTGGTACTAGAGGATGTGGTGCTGGTCCTTCAAGAGTCATTCTCAACCTATAAAGCCTATAAAAAAGCAGGCTTCATGTATTTTACAACACTTCAGCTTATGATTCTTATTTAGTGGGGGTAATTTTTTAGGATTCTTTACCTAACTGAAGTCTCTGAGATCCTGACACCTTGCACTTCTGGAGACTCCAGGTAGGTTGCAGCTCTGGAAAATGGTGGCGCTGGAGACTAAAGGGTTCCTGATGGTTTCACCCTTAATTCTTCACCTTAATTCTTAATTCTTTTGCAGTTAACAGGTGTCTTTTCTTCACCACCTGTTTTTGTCTGACCCTGCTGACCCAACGAGCATTTCACTGTCCAATGGTCACGCCTTAACTGCAATGTCTAGTATTGCATTAGTATTGCATCCTTCTCATGGGCATTTAATACTTTTTGACTTTTCAGTCTGAGTTAAATCTCTTTTTTGGCTCAATTTATCTGTAAAAGAAAACATGCCTAATAATTCTGCACACCTGAATATAAGGTGATTTTCATTTCCAGCCTTCATGAACAATTATATATCACTTATACATTATTAAATACTAAATCAATAGTAGTTATTAGGATTACTGTGGTTTGGAATTGGTCAAATTTGCCTGGAAAAAAAATATGATCAAAAAATCAACGTGCATAATAATTCTGCACTCCCTGTATGTATATAAATCCTTTTATTATTTACCATGCTGTTAATTTCCTATAAGGTATTTGATTGGCTTAGAATTATAAACATTGTTCCACTCTTTCCAATTACACTGATTGCTGGCATGTCTATTTAATTGGTGGTTTGAAAGTTGGGTTTAATGCAACAAACATGATCCCTGCACGATCTAATCTATAGCGTCACTGTCATCCATCGTCTGCAACACATTTCTTCTCCCTCTTCGTCTTTCTGCCATTTTCTCCACTGCTAAAGAAACTCTTAAGCCTCTTAAAAGTCCTCGTCCGTGCTCCTAACAAATTTGACCTTAAGACCTCTTTTAAGGGTTAAGACGCTTTCTGAATTGCTTTTTTCTTTACTAGGATTTTTTAGTTAATTTTAAGAGTAAACGCCCACATTTCTAAGAATTTTCTTAGAATTTTGTCACTTGGAGCTACTCTTTGCATTAAGATTCTTTATGAATACGGGCCCTGATCTTTTAATGTGATTTCAGAGAGATCTGGTACTGTGTTAATTATCTTTCGTTTCTGTTTCTCTCACCGATATCCCAAAGGAAAGATTCATAGTTGTGAGAGAGCCCAGTGGAACCCTGCGGAAAGCATCATGGAACGAAAGAGATAGGATAATACAAGTTTATTTCCCCAAAGAGGGTCGCAAAGTCACACCACCAGCCATCTTTAAAGAAGAAAACCTCAGGGTATGAAAAGCGCAAAAACTAAAGAGGTCTTGCCGATTTTGCAAAAGTATTAATTCCTGACGAGTGTTTCTTTCTCTGCAGGGGGTCTTTGAACAGGATAGACACGAGGATGTGCTAAACCAGTGCGTTGTCCAATTTGAGCCAGACTCTGCAGAATTTAAAAATGTGAGTGTGTTGCTGACAGACAAATGTATATAGAAAGCAGGGCTGGGCGATATGCTGTACCAGCGCATGAAAACGCTGTCTTTCTTGAAGCGTGCTCGGTAACACTTTATTTTAAGGAGATGTAGTTAGACGTTACTACATGGACTTAATAACAGTAAATTATGCATAATTACAAGCAGTGTTGAGGAAAGTTACTTGGTAAAGTAATGCATTACAACATTGTGTTACTCCCTTAAAAAGTAACTAATTGAGTTACTTAGTTACTTTTTAAGAAAAGTAATGTTACGTTACTTTTGCATTACTTTTTCTCACCTGGGCTGGGCTTGTTTTTTTTGTTATGTTTTTGGGCAAAATGTAAAGACCTCTTCATACCAAAATTGAAATAATAAGCCTCAGACTGAGGTAAAAATGCAAATTCATGCGTGTACAGTAGAGGGCACAGCTCAAACAAACCTTTCAGCTGTGCTTCCATTCTGGATTATGGAAGAATAGGACGCATCATTTTTTTTTACCAATGAAAACAAAAAATCTAGTAGGTTTTGCTCATGGTTTAACTGAATCTTCAAAGGTAAGCAGCAATGCATTGGTCAATAAAGTCAGATTAAATGCATAAACAATATTTGTTTTATTTAACATTTAATTATTGAAGGTTTGCATATTATTCTGACTTTGTATTTGACTGATTTTATTCATTTTGAGGAGTACTGAATCTTTATTGTGCAAGTGAGATGACTAAATGCATGCTCACATTTAGTTTAGAGCTACAAAACCCCTCATGTTTACACACAACCCCTCTGCACTTACTCATGATTTTATCAACATGGGGACAGGAGAGCTGTCAGTCTAATATATGTGCAAACAAGTTTTTTTGAAAAAGTAACTAAATTTTGTTGTCAATTTTAAAAGTAATGCGTTACTTTACTAGTTACTTGAAAAATCTGATTACATAAGTTACCCCAACACTGATTACAAGTAACTAACCCTAAAGCCAAACCCTAACCATAACTCATTGTATAGTAAGTACATGTAGGGTGTTTTCACACCTATAGATCATTTGTTTTTTTCCGAAACACGGACTTAATTTGTTACAATGTTGCATTTTCTTCTTGGTTCGGTTCGCTTTCACAAGGCGACCTCTCAAAGCGTACCAGAATGTGTTCACGAATGTCACATGCGAGTACAACTGTCCTCTTATTGGTGAGATGACAAGTTCACTCCTTGAGCTTATTGTTGCGTTAATAGTAACCGCAGAGACACACGCAAACACTATACGAATGTAGCCGTCATTCCCACTGTTATATACAAATTATATACTACATTTACACAATGCAATTATGTGATGTTTTCTTTACAAATTTCGGGAGGAGCACGTTCAGATAATTAAACCTAATTAAACACGAGTGGAGCACTTTAAGCGAATCAATTTAATCAACGATAAGAGGTGTATATGTACTGCCGATTTCCCTCCTTTCGTTGACAGTTTTTATTTTAGCATCCCTCCACCATCCCATCTTCTCACTTTGATTTAATAAACTCTTATTAGACGTCAACACAATCCATAACACAATACAGTCTAGTCTCTATCACGGGGGGGATACTCTGGGTTCGGACCAAAATTCAGAGCCTGGAGCCCTCCCCCGGACAGCACGCCAAATACACATTATCTTTACTCTATTTCATTTGATGTAAGTGTGAACTCGTGAAATGACATTTTAAGGTTAAGAGGAGCTCTTTTGGTTTTCAACTGGGATGTGCTGACTCACAGAATCAGACACTACTGCTATTTATAGCCTATAGCACATTTCCCGTTATGAATACCATTTGGTCCGTTGGGTCAGAAACGCCCCAGAGCTTGTTTGCAATTGGGCCAAGACCACCTCGTTCAGGCAGTCTCGGAGCTATTGTTTTGGTGCGGATCCGAGCATGCCGAAGTTCCGAAACAAACGCTCAGGTGTGAAAGCACCTGTAGTTAATTAATATTACTCAGTACTTATTTGAGTAAGTATGTCACCTTAAAACAAAGTGCAACCGAGCTCTCTAATTACGTCTGTTATTTTCTGCATGCTGCTGTTGCAATAGTTGTGGTAGGACTGACTAACAATAGTAATATGCTCTTGTGCGATTAGGTGCTCATGCTGACCTATGAGGACATTGAAAAGCATGGGAAATATGATCTGCTCAGATCCACACGGTTCTTTGGTGGTTTGGCCTGGCATCTGGCCAACGGTCACCGAATTGATGGCCTTCTGGTGGACATGTTGCAGAGAGACCTGTGAGTATGTGTGTGTGGAGATCCAAAAAGGAAATGCTGACAGTTTCCACAGAAAATTAATTTAATTTGTCCGACAGTTTGTAAAAAAGAACGAAAACATGCTTAGAGTAATGCATTTTTAATGAAAGTCTATGGGCCAGGTGTACCATGGAGTTAAATTGTTTTTTACAATCGCTAGGACACATTTCTCAATACTTGGGTCATTTTTTTCAACTCTTCACACAGTTCTCCTAACCAACTTTCATCTTGTCACAGTAGTTAATTTCACATTCAAAATGCGCTAAAAATACCAAAACACTTGATACCTGTCTCAAATAGACTCTTCCTTAACACTAGCAAAGGTTTACACCCAGCAAACACACTTTGTCAGTCATAAAACACTAACATCAGGTAGCATTATACAATGTTTTCTTTTGTAAAATGTACCATTACAAAACAAGAATAACACTCTCCTCTGATTATAAATCACTGCAGTGTATGTTACATGATCCATGCTTACATTACAGTACAAAATTATTTTTAATTTTATAATAAATATTAAGTTTCCCCTTTTGAATGGATGATAATTAAACTGGAAAGACTAACGCTTGTGTAGGTGTTCAGTTTCGTCTAATTGCTTTGATAGTATTAGATTTTTTTTTTATTTCAGAAAATATATTTACTTACAATATTTCTGTAGTAATGTAGCATATTTCTGTCTCATTCAGTTTTGTATTATGTTACTGTTTTGAACTTAAAGGGTTAGTTCACCCAAAAATGAAAATTCTGTCATTAATTACTTACCCTCATGTTGTTCGACACCCGTCAGACCTCCGTTCATCTTCAGAACACAAATGAAGATATTTTAGTTGTAATCTGATGGCTCTGAAAGGCCTCCATTGACACAATGACACGGTTCACTCTCAAGACCCTTAAAAGGTACTAAAGACGTCGTTACAAAGTCCATCTCACTACAGTGGTTCTAAAATAACTTTATGGAGTGACGAGAATAGTTTTGTGCGCAAAAAAACCCTAAATAACGACTTATATAGTGATGACGATTTCAAAACACGGCATCATGAAGCTTCGAAGCGTTATGAATCAGTGAGCCGAATGATGATTCGGATCGTGTGTCAAACCGCCAAACTGCTGAAATTTGGCGATTCAAACTGCTGAATCGACTCACTGATTCATAACGCTTCGAAGCTTCATGATGCCTTGTTTTGAAATCGTCATCACTATATAAGTCGTTATTTAGGGTTTTTTTGCACACAAAACTATTCTCGTCACTCCATAAAGTTATTTTAGAACCACTGTAGTGAGATGGACTTTGTAACGACGTCTTTAGTGCCTTTTAAGGGTCTTGAGAGTGAACCGTGCCATTGAGCCAATGGAGGCCTTTCAGAGCCATCAGATTTCAACTAAAATATCTTCATTTGTGTTCTGAAGATGAACGGAGGTCTGACCGGTGTCGAACGACATGAGGGTGAGTAATTAATGACAGAATTTTCATTTTTGGGTGAACTAACCCTTTAAGTTTAACCCTTTTGAAAACAGTATGTAAACATGTGCAAAGTAGCCTGTGGGTTCACAGAGTTTTGGCAGTTGTTGTGTCGAAGTGAGAAAGGAATTCATGTAATTTAAAAGATGTAGTCTGTAGCAATGTTCTTTGTTATGGGAAGAAGGAGGCGGGAACCGGCGAACGTTTAACACTTTAATCAATGAACACAAACTGAAAGTAAAAACGGCAGCCTCCTCACGGACGACTGCCGCGCACACACATAGTAAAACAAACAAAACACAACGTAAACAACAGGTCCTTTTATGCATCCGAAGCTCCTCTCTGAGACATGAGAACAGTGCGGCGTGCAGCTGGTGCTCATTATCTCTCACGCCACCGGCCTCGCGCCGTTCTCGCGGTCCCTCTGCCTCGACTGCTTGCCACGTAGTCACTGAATGCATTTTGTGCCAAAGCAATGATAACTGATTCACAGTTTAGCCCACACAGACTTCTGCTGTGCTCACAGGGTGAAGAGTTTAGAAAAAGTGACCTAAGTATTGATAAATGTGCCCTAGTGATAAAAAACAAAAACAAACTATAAGAGCAGAAATTAACCTTCTATTATTGATGCAAATTATTCCAAGCAATGGTTAGTCGTCAAGATTTATAAATCAATTTCTTGAGGTGTGTCCACTTTTCTTGGTGGCTAAATGAGAGTTTCTGGGTTAATCAGGTTCTGGATTTATCAAGAATCGTGCAGCTCTAACATGACCTGACAGATTGGATATAACTTTACACAGACAAGGCTAAACGTACCACTCAAGTCTGATGAAAATGTGTAATTTTTGATTAATGTGATTCATTTCTAATCTAGAGATTAGGCGACAAAGAGGCAAAATTTACAGACTGCAGCTTTAAACTGCACTATGAAACAATTTTCTTCTATATTCTATAAAATGAAATTATAGGCCAACTCTAAATAAGAAACTAAAATTGCCAGTAGCTGGCGGTAAATGTCTTAATGATTAAGTAATGATTAATTATTCATTTGATTCGTTCAAACAGCTGATTCGTTCAGGGCTGAAGTAAATGACTCTCTTTAGAATGCTCCATTGAATCATTGATTCACCCGATTCGTTCAAAATGTGGATTCAGAAATGAAACGCTGCTGTGTCGCTCGATGACACAATTCTACTTTGTCTTTATATTTTTGTTGGCAAAACTGAGCAAAACAGACAATATTATGTCTAAAATAACACAATATTAACTTCTTATTTATTGAACTGTTGTATAAAATCAGTATTTTGCAGTATTATCGCATTTGCACTCGTGTGATTGCTCGTTACTCGTGTGATGTTGCTTAATTTTATGGACATTCTCACTGCATTCTATAGGCTCCATCACACAGTCAGTTGTTGCCCTGCATCATATTCATCATCAATCAACTGTATGAAATGTCAGGCCACCTGTAAGTCTCGGGCGGGGCAAATGCGTTAAAAGGATAGTTCACCTAAAAATGAAAATTACCCCATGATTTCCTCATCATGGGGTGTATATGACTTTCTTCTTTCTGACGAATACAGTCAGAGTTATATAAAAAAAATGTCCTGGCTCTTCCAAGCTTTATAATGGCAGTAAATGGCTGCCCAAAAAAATCCATCCATCCATTATAAACGTACTCCCCACGGCTCTGGGGGGTTAATAAAGGCTTTCTGAAATGAATTGATGGGGTTTTGTAAGAAAAATATCCATATTTAACACTTTATATGAAGAAAGCGTAACGCCTCTTGCAGATCAATACGCTTACGCGACGTCCAATGTCATCGCTGCGCGCCAGTTATGTTTTTTCTGTAAGATGAATACGGAAGTCGGTCTGTCGGAAGATAGATATTTTACTTTATAACATGTTAAATATGGATATTTTTCTTACAAAACCCCATCAATTCACATCAGAAGGCCTTTATTAACCCCCCGAAGCTGTGTGTAGTGCTTTTATAATGGATGGTAGTGTTGTAGTTAAGACCACCTAATCTGAGACCAAGTCGAGACCAAGACCAATGTGTGTTGCGACCAAAAGACAGAGTCAAGACCAGACTAGCACTCCTTAAATTCATAGAGATCCACATTACCGCCTGAGAAATGACTTATAACTTTCAATAAATATAATTAGATTAAGACACTATATAGAGTAGTTACCAATCAAATGAAATCATTAACAACAAAATGGAAAATGGAAGTTCTTGCTTGGTTGACGTCACTTACATCACCTTTAACTTCAGTAAAAGTATGTATTGTGTTGTGAGAAGTCTGGATGCTGTCGTCTCTGTGTGATGAGTATGTGTTGTCATGGTTACAGAATGCAGGATGCGGTGATGTTGGTGCGTCTGTTTCATTTGGTCCATCCTCAGAGTGAGTCTGCGCAGCACGCTCAAAGACAACAGGCCACTGACCTGGACCTTCTGAAGGTGAACAATCATCAATGCCACATCCTTTACTGTCACCACAAATACAGTTTAAACATAACTACATGTAATGGTTTGAAATTAAGTAGGGCTGTCAAAAGATTAATTGCGATTAATCGCATCAAAAATAAAAGTTTGTGTTTACATAATATATATGTGTGTACTCTGTTAATTATTATTTATATATAAATACACACACATTCATAGCCTGGATGCCAGCCGAATTTAGCCCCGCCCACAAAATGTTTTGCTCGGGCAATTCGGTCTGGACTCGCTCCATAGAGAAGGAATTATGCCCGAACAGAACCTGTTCGGACCAATGAAATTGTCAGGGCGGGCTTTAGACGATGATGGACAGATGATCAACAGTAACGTAATCATCCACGTCATCGAAGGCTCTTGGGTTGAATTTGCTCTTATCCTAAACGGAGAACTTGTTCGTATATGCATTCACCTTCACTATTTCTCTCAGAAACGATGATCGTGTTGGTAAGTACTCTGTGTATCCTTAAATTATTTTATTACTGGCAAAGATCGTTTACACTCATCTTTTTCTTGTAACGTTACTTAATCCAGCGTGCGTGCAGACAGGGTTTCCAAGTTTTTTTGCAATGTCGCGCACAATTGCTACTCAAAACTATAGCCCAAAACAATAACTTTCGGGGGGTTCTCCGGAAAAAAATGGCGTTTGGTTGGCAAAATATGTTATTTTGGCAAGGTTGCCTGCTAAAATTCGCATTCCTGGGTTTATATAATCACATAATTGGGGTCGCTTCGACCCGCGGACATGGAGAAAAACACGGACTTGGTAACAGTGCAGTTGAGTTCTGTTGACATTTGACAACTAACGTTACGCGTCGCTCCGTTGCTCTGATTGGTTGTGGGTCTATCCAATTGAGGTCTTTCCTGGCTCGGTTGAAACACGCCCCATAATCAAAGCTCAATGGAGCGGTACCAGACTCATATTCTGACTAGAATTGAGTATGGCCACGCCAGGCTAACACATTCATGTATATATTTAAGAAATATTTGCATGTATATACTGTATATACATTTATATAATCTATAATATATATAAATATAAATGTTTTATATATAAAAATTATATTTTTTTCTTAAATATATACATGCTTGTGTGTGTATTTATATATAAATAATAATTAACAGAGTACACACACACATATATTATGTAAACACAAACTTTTATTTTGGATGCGATGAATTGCGATTAATCTTTAGACAGCCCTAAAATGAAGGTTTCCTATAGAGTGCATTACGCCTCCAAATTCAGGGCGAGAACGAGTCAAGACCAGAATAACACTCCTCAAATTCATCGGAAAGATCCACATTTACTGCATGTGAAATGCATGTCTAATTGTATTTATTGATTAAATATATAAGAGACAATATAGAGCTGTTGTTAGTCAAACAGCAAAATTCATCTTTGCACTGCAGAGGTGGCACGAAAGTTGCATCTAAATTAGTACAATTACAACTGCATCAATTATGTTGAGAGAAATGTTTTACAATTTTTGAATATAAAAATATGATTAAATTAAATAGTGTTGCTCGGAAATGGGATTTGTTTGGAACTACTTTTGCTGCCGAAATAGAGGAGAAAAAACGTGTTCAAAATTGTGTCTAAAATGTAATTCACTTAATTTTAACTCTAAATGTATAAAATCAATATCACGTTTGCAGTCGTGCTCATATTCATGAAAACAGCTCTCTCTAAATAATATTAAAAACAAGATATCATAAAATGATATATATCTTTGAATTTTGGGTGATATTTTTGACACAGTTCCCCATTCATTTCTGACCGGCACAACAGTAACAAAAGAAATCACATTCGAAATACATTACTGATTGCATTTGAAGGAGAAAGTTTTACATCAAATCACACTAATGATGTTAAAAATATAAAAATAATTTACTGTTATCCCCGACGTTGTGGTCTTGAAATAAAATCCTGAGTCCTCTTAGTCTGAGACCAAGACAAGACGAGATCTTCGAGACCTGAAAATGTTAAGCAGCGAAAACTGTTTCAACATTAATAATAATGAGAAATGTTCCTTGAGCAGCATATTAGAATGAGTTCTGAAGGATCATGTGACACAAGACTGGAGTAATGATGCTGACACTTCGGCTTTGATCACAGGAATACATTTCATTTTAAAATGTATTAAAATTGAAAACAGTTATTTTAAATTGTAATAATATTTCACAATATTACTGTTTTTACTGTATTTTAATAAATGCAGCCTTGGTGAGCATAAGAGACTTCTTTAAAAAACATAAAAATATTGTAATGTTTCCAAACCATTGACAGGTACTGTATAGTAAAATAATAAATAAATATTATAAATAAATATTACATTTAATTGCCCAAAACCTTCTAAGGGACACAAGACAAGAATCCATCACCTCAGACTATAATATTACAGTGTTAATTAGATTGTAAGTTTATCCACAAATGTGACTCTGGACCACAAAACCAGTCATCTGAATAAATAAGCTTTCCATTGATGTTAGGATATGCTTGTTAGGATCATATTTGGCCGAGATACAACTATTTGAAATTCTGGAATCTGAGGGTGAAAATCAAAATAATCAAAATATTGAGAAAATCGCCTTTAAATTTGTCCTAATGAAGTCCTTAGCAATGTGTTTTACTACTTATTTGTCCAAATGAAGTCCTTAGCAATGTGTTTTACTACTTATTATACATTTTTGATATATTTACAGTACTAGGAAATTTACTAAATATCTTCATGGAACATGATCTTTACTTAATATCCTGATGATTTTTGGCATAAAAGAAAAATGTATAATTTTGACCCATACATGTATTGTTGGCTGTTGCCACAAATATACCCGTGGGACTTATGACTGGTTTTGTGTTCCAGGGTCGCAAATATACTATAAACATTAGCCATGTGCCAAATCAGCTCTCATACCTGCAGAAGAGATCAGTGAAACTGTTCAGTCTGTCACTCTTACATGAGAACATTAATGCTATGTGCTCTGGGAACAGGGAAGAAGGGGTCAGGCCCAGGGTACATCACTTCCCATTAGCCTGTGGTTTGACCTTTAACCAATGCCATGACGTCATTCAGAGAGAATGGAGTAAAGGAAGGCAAAAACATTCTTGTCGAGTTTTGAGATGCCACCAGTAATTTGGTAGAGTGACAGCTTTTAATGTGTGTGTTAGACAGAGTGTGTATATTAGATTCTTTGGAAGGAAATAGGCAAGCATGGTAGACTTGATGAGGGGCCAATGTTTAGTCACGGTTCTGGCTTTAGTGCACACTCCACTCAACCCTGTTTTGTCACATTGACCCTTTAACCCCTGTAACAGGAAGTCAGTATTTCAGTATTTGTTTTGATAATTAAAGTTAGCAAAATGTTACACACACAAAAATAAACAGCACTTTTAGAATCATTATCTCTTTCCCCGCCAGCATTGTTTTGAGAAAAGTTGCCTGTCAGCGCCAGCATTTTTGATCATTTTCACAAAACGTTTGTGTATTTTGTTGTATGAATATCTGAACGTATATAAAAAGAAAGAACAGAGCCTCTGTGTTTAAACAAAACAACCCGTTTTATTCTAGCTGAATGTGGATACATTTAATAAAAAAGCAACATTTTGAGCAAAAATCGGAGAAAATCAAAGACTACATCCAGATCGGATTCAGAACGGTGATCAATACATACATGTATGTAGTCGATCTAGTCCATCAACACCCCTAATGCTTGCACAGTCCTATGGCTCGCCCTGAGTCGACATTTCATTCAGTAACATTAGGCAGTTTTGATTTATATGCTGTTTAATATTATTTTACATGTGCATAAGAAATGCTTCTATCGCTTGTTTCTGCTGGAGATTCAGCACTTCTTCAGAAGATGTCATAGCACCCCCTACCATATAACAGTCAAAACACCAAGTGCTATAAAATTCCGTCAATGACGGGGAAAGAGTTAAAATTATACACATAGTTTATACTCACTTGAGACAAAGCCTCCACACATATCAGTCTTATAAGACATAAAGCTGTTTTATTCTGGTCGCCACCTCATGTTGTCTGCCATGTCAACATCAAAAAAAGAATAAAAGTTAAGATAAACAGTTTGTCTGTAAAAACCTATGTATCCTCATTCAAACTGTTTTTTCTAATGCTTTTTCTGTCTTTCTTTTTCCTTTTATTTTTAGATCTATGCTCAGTATGAGTCGAACAGAGCTGGATTCATCGAGCTGGCGGTGCAAAACTATGAACAGACTAAAGTACTGAGCTCTGTTTAAATACATTAAAGCGGTAAATATTGGAAAACTAACATTTATAATGAATGGAAGTATCTGTCATATTGTTCAAATGTTCATGTCAAGTTTTGAAACATACTCATTCTGTACATAATAAAGAAATCTTTGTGTATAATGTCTCAGTTTATTTAAAATCACCACAGTTTCTTTCACAGATCAGAATTGTTCTTTCAGAAAAGCAGGAAGTCCTACCTCGAATACACAAATATACATATTTAATGTGATCAATGCAGCATCTGTTTTTTTTTTCTGTCATCCTTCGGCTGCACTACAGTATGATCATTCTATCATTCATTCAAGCACTAATAAAATAGCCAGATAGTAGATCGTAGACGGTGTGACAATAAAGCCTTCTGAGAGTGGATTATGAGGATGTCCATTGGGATTTTTTTCATCAAACAGACATAAAAAAAAGGAATTTAAAATACCATTTCAATACTATCACTCACACATACACCGAAAAGGCACAACATTATGACCGCTGACAGGTGAAGTGAACAACACTGATTATCTCTTCATCACCTGTTAGTGGGTGGGATATATTAGGCAGCAAGTGAACATTTTGTTCTCAAAGTTGATGTGTTAGAAGCACGAAAATGGGCAAGCGTAAGGATTTGAGCGAGTTTAACAAGGGCCAAATTGTGTCAGAGCATCTCCAAAACTGCAGCTCTTGTGGGGTGTTCTCGGTCTGCAGTGGTCAGTCTCTATCAAAAGTGCTCCAAAGAAGGAACAGGGGTGAACCGGCCACAGGGTCATGGGGCGGCCAAGGCTCATTGATGCACGTGGGGAGCAAAGGCTGGCCCGTGTGGTCCGATCAAACAGACGAGCAACTGTAACTCAAATAGCTCAAGAAGTTAATGCTGGTTCTGATAGAAAGGTGTCAGAATACACAGTGCATCACAGTTTGTTGTGTATGGGAACTAGACCATCGAGCAATGGAAGAAGGCGGCCTGGTCTGATGAATCACGCTTTCTTTTACATCATGTGGATGGCCGGGTGCGTGAGTTGCTTACCTGGGGAACACATGGCACAGGATGCACTATGGGAAGAGGCAGTGTGGCGGAGGCAGTGACGCTTTGGGCAATGTTCTGCTGGGAAACCTTGGGTCCTGCCATCCATGTGGATGTTACTTTGACACGTACCATCTAACTGAGCATTGTTGCAGACCATGTACACCCTTTCATGGAAACGGTATTCTCTGGTGGCTGTGGCTCTTTCAGCAGATAATGTGTCCTGCCACAAAGCACAATTGGTTCAGGAATGGTTTGAGATTAGCACGAGTTTGAGGTGTTGACTTGGCCTCCAAGTTCCCCAGATCTCAATTCAATCGAGCATCTGTGGGATGTGCTGAACAAACAAGTCCGATCCATGGAGGCCCCACCTCGCAACTTACAGGACTTAATGGATCTACTGCTAACATCTTGGTGCCAGATACCACAGCACACCTTCAGGGGTCTATTAGAGTCCATGACTCAACGGGTCAGGGCTGTTTTGGCAGCAAAAGGGTGACCAACACAATATTAGGAAGGTGATCATGATGTTATGCCTGATCTTTGTATATCCCTCATGTTCCCATTGTTCCTGTTCCTGTTAGTTACTGCTGTTTGGTGGAAAATGAAGTTAACAGCGTGAGCGAATCAGTCCGCGAACATTTGTCTTTTAACATGTAATTCTAAGTGCATCTCGCTTAATACATTATAATTTCTACTAGGAAGCACTTTCTGACAATTTAGGGGTTTGTTTTGTTAGTTATTTATTATTTTTATTCTCTGCTTCTGGGAAGTTCGTTGTCGTGAACTATCCGTTTTGTTTAAATATTCGTTAGTCAACACATCCCTTTTCTCTCTTCGCCTTCATCACCTACGTGCTCGAACAACCGGGAGGGTTTTTGGACTATGACAAATGATAAGAAACGCAAAACTAAGTTGATGGATTCATCTTTAGATCTTGGTGCCTGTGTTACTGTGGACTTTTGACTTCCTACTCTGGTGCTGTTGTTCCTTTACCTCCATTCTCCAATAAAGGAGCCAACGCACAAAAAAGGCAAGAATGATGAGGCCTTTAGTCACAATGATAATAACATCTCTCAAGTCAGATCAGTAATAAAGTTGAATATTTAGTGTCCCCAACTAAGCAAGCCAAAGGCAAAAGAGGTGACGGTGGCAAGGAACCAAAACTCCATCAGGTGACAGAATGGAGAAAAAAACCTTGGGAGTTCTCCTCTGGCCAACGAACAAATAGTGTATGATTATGATTCAGGCAACATTACAGGTCAGAAGTCATATTAGATCAGAACATTCAGAGTATTTGTCCAGTTCCATCTGATTGAAGATCGGAGTCATCACTCCAGAGACGGGTTTGTTGAGGATCTGTGCCACTGGATGTCGTGTGGATGAGAATCTAGTTGACGCAGTCTCTGCAGACACTTCAGGGATGCATTGGTCATGTCTAGTGCAGGTCCACCATCTGATCTGGATACGGCCCAGATCTGGCAGACCACAGTAAACCTTGGGATAAACAGAGGGACTAACATTAGCGTAGATGCCATTCTTTTTATGATGTAATGAGTACATCAGGTGTTATGGGATGTGTTCCTTCCGGCTGACCTAGTTAATGCAGCCTAACAATCATTTAACTGATTGGATAATATAAATTAATAATGTTTTATGTGTATGCCATAGTAAAGAGATGTGTTTTTAGTCTAGATTTTAGTCTAGATTTGACAGAGTGTGTCTGCTTCCCGAACAATGCTAGGAAGACTGTTCCAGAGTTTAGGTGCTAAATAGGAAAAGGATCGACCGCCTGCAGTTGATTTCAATATTCTAGGGTATTATCAACTGGCCAGAGTTCTGAGACCGCAATAAACCTGATGGAGTATAATGTGTTAAGAGCTCATCTCAAGTACTGGGGATCTAAACCATTTAGTACTTTGTAAGTAATTAACAAGATTTTAAAATGTATACTATGTTTAAACAGGAGCCAGTGCAGTGTTGACAGAACCGGGCTAATATGGTCATACTTCCTGGTTCTAGTAAGAACTCGAGCTGCGTTTTGGACCAGCTGGAGTTATTAGGTGAGCAGGGCAACCACCCAGTAGAGCATTAAAATAATCTAGCCTTGAGGTCATAAATGCATGAACTAACATTGAAAACATGTGTTGTAATTTAGATATATTTTTAAGATAGTAGAATGCAGTTTTACAGATGCTAGAAACGTGGCTTTCAAACGAAAGATTGTTATCAAAGAGCAAACCCAGGTTCCTCACTGACGACGAGGACTTGACAGAGCAGCCGTTAAATGTGTTAGACAATTTTTTTTTTCAGAATTAAGTTGTAGGAAATTTCTAGTCATCCTATTTTTTATATTATTATTGGTAAGTTTCAGGGCGCAAAGAAATATAGAGCTGAGTATCGTCAGCATAACAATGAAAACTAACACCATGCTTCCAAATGATATCTCCCAAGGGTAGCATGTACAGGGTGAAAAGCAACGGTCCTAGCACTGAGCCTTGCGGTACTGTTGATCGATATGACACTTATCGAATGCAGCGCTAAGATCGAGTAACACTAATAGAGAGATACAACCACGATCGGATGATAAAAGCAAATAATTTGTAACTCTGATGAGAGCAGTCTCAGTGCTATGATACGGTCTAAATCCTGACGGGAAATCCTCACAGATACCATTTCTTTCCAAAAAGGAGCATAGTTGTGAGGACACTGCCTTTTCTAGTATTTTTGACAGAAAGGGTAGATTTGAGATTGGCCTGTAATTGACTAATTCTGTAGGATCAAGTTGCGTTTTTTTAATAAGAGGTTTAATAATAGCCAGTTTAAACGTTTTCGGTACATATCCTAATGACAAAGATGATGATTCTCAGTGACACTACAATACACTATCTGATGCGTAGATGGTTGCATAGTTATATTATCAATCTTGCGCGTAAAGAAGTTAAAAAAGTCATTACTGCTGTGCTATTTGCAAACGTCAGAAGTTGAAGCTTTATTTATTGTTACTTTAGCCAATGTATCAAATAAATATTGATTGTTGTCAATACATGAGAAAGCTGGTTAAACTTGAACATCAGATCCATTACAAAATAATTGTTCATATTGTTTTAGGTATCAATCACATTTTGTATTACTAGTTAACCTAAAAAATTGAGTCTACGCAGCGTGTCTACCTCAATCAAAAAATGTGAGAGAGTAGTGAGCTCATACATTTCTGTTTATGGAAGAAAAATTTGGCAAAAAAAATAAAAAAAGATGAGTGACTGTCGTAATGCTCTAAAAGGGTTTCAATGACGTCAATGATATTATGTGATTGGTTTAGGGTGCAATGTTTGATTGACACCCTCTCATTAGCATGTTGAGACAAGGTAAAATAAACACGAAGTTACATTAAAAAATGAATAAACGGTTAAAAGCATGCAAGGTCAACTTTCAGTTTAGCATTTTCTTTAACATTTTTTTATTCCCCCCAACATTAGTTTTATTTATTTAATTATTTATATTCTCACACATTTAATTATTTATTTATGCAGGAATTTGTGGATTTATATATTTATTTATGTATTTTTGCACATTTATTTATTTGAAAATGTATTTACTTGTTTTTGCAGGTTTCGTGTTAGGCTATAGGCCTACATTTATGTCAATACCAAACATGTTACATTCCTTTAAATATAAGTCTTGTTTTTAACAACTGACGAATTTGCTGCTTTTTTAGTATTTTATAAATCCTTTCACTTAAAGGCAACATGCTTTTATTTTTAATTATCTATATGTTCAATCTTGAAAAGTGAAGGCAGTCTTTACAGAGTAAATATTTTGAAAATGTTCTTGTTGGAAATGTTTGTAAAAATGTATGAATGCATTCATTGAATAAACCCAGTGAAACTGGATTATTGGTTTTGATTGAAGGTAAACATATTAATTTTAGGATAATTGAACTGAATTAACCTAATTGTTTTGTACAAAATAAACTGTTAACCTTCTTTAACTAAATGGCATTGGATTAACCTTATTTAATTAACTTAAGTTTATTGAAATAAATAATATTACATTAATATTATGCAATGTAACCCAGCTGCAACCTGTTGACAAAAAAATAAATTTAGTTTAAGACAGAGTATAATGAAATATATAGGCTAGTAGAAATAGGATTAGATAAACGATAGGGAATCACAATAATTAAAACACAAAGGTCTATGGGAACACACAAGCTGGGATTTTGGCATGGGAGCTGAACACAGAAATACAGCAATGTGTGTGAAGTCTGACTATCATCCGTGTAAGAAAAGAGACCGTAGGTGGCGGTGTGTGCCTGTGGTGCGGAATACACCAGCATTACAGAGAAGAAGAAGAAGAAGATCCGTCAAAGGATAAACATGACAACGTCCTAAAAAATAAAAGTTGTAACCTAGAATAAAACAACTTAAAGACAGAGACGGATATTATCCGTGTATTCGTTCTGCTGTGACGAGTAATTTATTAAATTCGAGCAGTTAAACAGATTAAACCCACATCACTGCAGTTAGTGTTGTGATAGTCTTCATAAACAGGTCTGCAGCTCTTCTGTGATTGGGAATATATTGGTCAAAGGGCACCAATGGCATTTGTGTTCAGTTCTGCGTTCAGAAGTAAGTCACACAGTTTGATCATCTAACTGAATTTGTTTAGAATACCCACATTAACAATATTTACCTTTTGTAGAAATACAGTAGTATTGAACACTGGAAAAGTGTAAGAATCAATATTCTACATTTTGTTCGTTTTGAAACCAATTTGTTATTAATTGTCTGTATCGTGACTGAATGTGTCATGACAGACATGCTGAGTTCTGTTAACTGGGTGAAAGGGCACATACTCTGTAATATGTAGTTCTCTCTTTTAGTGAATAATACATTTAATGGATACATCAAACATTACACCTGTAATTGTGTAATTGCCAGCTGGAATGTGTATATAAATTAATAATATAATAATGCATAAATTGAAACATTCTATGAAAATGTCTATGTTTGGTGATCTTATTGATTACAATTAGGATTTGGACACTCAACGCACACATTTTTGTCATTACATAAAATATCAAACCAATTGGAATGTATTTGAAAGAAAGATAACATAAGCCATTTTTTAAGCAAAACAATATATTATATATATTGTTACGACCCTGAGTGTTCTCTTTACCCATTGGTGGCAGACTGTGGGCGTTTCTGAGTCATGAGTCCCCCATGTTAAAGGATTAGTTCACCCAAAAATAAAAATTAGCCCATGAATTGGTTGATTACTCACCCTCAAGTCATCCTAGGTGTATATGACTTTCTTCCTTCAGATGAATTATATCTGAGCTATATGAGTTATATTAAAAATATCCTGGCTCTTCCAAGCTTTATAATGTCAGTGAATTGTTGGGTCATTTTTGAAGTCCAAAAAAGTGCATCTATCCATCATATAACTGCTCCACACGGCTCCGGGGGGTTAATAAAGGCCTTCTGAAGCGAAGTGGCATCAAATCATCATATCAGAATGATTTCTGAAGGATCATGTGACACTGAAGACTGGAGTAATGATGCTCAAAATTCAGCTTTGATCACAGGAATAAATGGCATTTTAAAATATATTCAAACAGTGAACAGATATTTTACATTTTACTAGTATTTCACAATATTACAGCTTTTTTTTTGTATTTTTAATAACATAAATGCAGCCTTAATGAGCAGAAGAGACTTCTTTCAAAAACAATCAAAATAGTACAGTTTCCAAACTTTATTTATATTTCTCAATGTTAAGTGGTCTCTTATTTTTTTCCAGAGCTGTGATATACACAGTTTAATTTCAAACAGTTTTGTCCTCTGCATGTCAGAAGTGTAAACCATTGTAAAAAACGCAATATAAATAAAGGTGACTTGACTTGACGTGTGATTTTTTTCTTCTTCTTCTGTGTTTTGTGATTAGAACAGGGTCTGTTTATGCCTTTCCTGAACGCTGTTAGAGGAATGTCTTCATCAGGAGGGCCCACCCCCCCCTTCACCACGCTGTCAATCAGCCGGCCAGTTGACACCATCACTCACGTCGAGATCTGCCGCCCGGAGAAACGCAATGCAATGAACAAGGCATTCTGGCTGTATGACGTCATGTCCATATTACACACTGATATCCATATGAATCATTCATTTATTTCATTTCCTTTAAAATTTCCTGTGTAGAGTGACATGAATAGTGATATTTTAAGTCAAGTCACCTTTATTTATATAGTGCTTTATAAAATACAGTAATACAGATCAAAATTACAGAATCAATGATGCTCTTCATCAAACTCTGCTGTAAAGCTGCACTAAAAAGACAGTAGTGTCATTATTCAGCTCAAGTCAGTTCAGTGTTGATTCAGTTTATTTCAATAACTGTGTAAAGTTGATAAATTATCAAGTAAGTTAAATTTAGCTATAAGCAGCTCTAGTGTTATTCAGCTCAAGTCAGTTCAGTTCAGTCATGTTGAATCATTTCAGTCCAATAAAATATTAAAATGTTTACAATCATCATTTATACTAGAAAGAGAGTCATAAAAGTGCGCATTGTATGCCATTTCTGTGTTTTATTAAATGTCCTTATGTGAATGGCAGCGTGAGATTGGAATTTGAAGTGCACAATGATCTCAGTTATCTAAAATAATTGTCATGACTGAATTAGTGTGTGTGTGTGTGTGTATTTTTGTTTTACCTGCAGTGAAATGGTTGACTGCTTCAATCAGATAGCTGAAGACTCAGAGTGTCGTGTCGTGGTTTTCTCAGGCGCTGGAAAGCTCTTCACTTCTGGTAAAGCTTTCAAACACTATCTTGACACACTATTCTTGCAATACCTTTCCAAATTTGACCAGTTTCTAGTCTTTTCATTTCATTGCAGTTTTGTTTCCTATTTGTTGATTGGTTTCTCATGCTATGAAAATACATTTTCAAATTTGCACAAATTATATTTTATTTCAACAACATTTCGGCAACTGGCAACTGAAATTAACATTCTTCATTTTGACAACATGGACTGATAGGGGGATTATAAGTTCAACACTTATAAATGTTTATGATGCATATTTATCTATTATATGCCATATATGAATATTTCATCATTAACTGAATGGTTATAATCTTTGTACAGGTATTGACCTCATGGGCATGGCCAGTGATATTCTACAGCCTGAAGGAGACGACACAGCCAGGATCTCATGGAACGTGCGCAGAACCATAGCTAAATATCAAGAGACCTTCTCTGTTATTGAAAAGGTTATTATTATAGAAACTTATTCATATACTGTGAAAACATCTCAGTACATACACTATGGCCACATCCACATGAAGCCAGAGCTTTCCCTATCCAATCTTTTTTTTCCCTCGTCTTAAGAAATATTTCCGTACACACGAAACCACTGAAACCGACTCGAAACGATGCCAGACCAGTATGTGGCGCTGTAATACTGCCACAGGAATACACTAAAAACGGAGAAGAAGGGGTACAGCAATGGTCAGAAGTGAGGCAAGCTGTATCCCTTCTAATCTTTACCATGCGGTCACCGTTTCACAAAATATACAGATTGGCTGTACACACGAAAATGCAAGGGTGTAAGTTTCAGATACTGGTTTCGGGCTCTTAAAATGCTGGATCCGTCTGGACGAAACGCTGATACGATAGAAATGTTTTACACTAAGCTAAGCTACGCAAAGCAAAGCGTGTCTCCGTGTGGACGGGGCCTATATGGAAAAAAAAAAATTGGGACACACCTCTTAATTCTTGAATTCATGTGTTTCATTCAGACCCATTGGCACAGCTGTATAAAATCAAGCACCTAGCCATGCAGTCTGTGTTTACAAACATTTGTGGGAAAAAAAGACTCAATGACTCAAAGTCATTCTGAAGAGCTCAGTGAATTCAAGCGTGGTGCTGTGATAGGATGCCACCTTTGCATTAAAGTCAGTTCTTGAAATTTCATCCCTGCTAGATATTCCATGGTCAGCATTTAGTGGTATTGGAAGCGTTTAGTAACAGCAGGAACTTCATGAAGCGGAAGACTATGTAAAGTCACAGAGCAAACCAGCGCATGGTACGTGAAAGTCGCCAATGCTCTGCTGATTCCACGGCTGAAGAGTTACAAACTTCCTTTGGCATTAATATCAGCACAAAAACTGTGCGGCGGGAGCCGGGAGCTTCATGGAATGCGTTTCCATGGCCGAGCAGCAGCATCCAAGCCTCACATCACCAAGTGCAATGCAAAGCTTAGGATTGAATGATGTAAAGTACGCCTCCACTGGACTCTGTAGCATTGAAAACAGGTTCTTCTCTGTTTTGGAAACCTCTCTGTTTGGCCGTCTGATGGACGAGTCTAGGTTGGGTGGATGCCAGAAGAACGTTACCTGCTTGACTGCATTGTGCCGACTGCAAAGTTTGGTGGAGGGGGATAATGTTATGGGGCTGTTTTCAGGGTCTAGGCCCTTTACTTAGACCTTTGGACAATGCTATGCTTCCAACTTTGTGGAAACAGTTTACGGAAGGCCCTTTTATTATTCTAGCATGACTGCCCCAGTGCACAAAGCAAGGTCCATAAAGACAAGTTTGGTGTGGAAGAACTTGACTGGCCTGCAGAGAACCCCATCAAACACCTTTGGGATGAACAGGAACGGAGATTGCGAATCAGGCTGGTCCAACATCAGTGCCTGCTGACCTCACAAAAGCTCTACTGGATGAATGGGTACAATTTCCCCCAGAAACACTCCACAATCTTGGGGAAAACCTTCCCAGAAGAGTGGGAGCTGCAAAGTTGGGTTCAACTCCATATTTATGTGTATGTGTTTAGAATGAGATGACTTTACTGTGCCTGTATGTCTAATGCTCAGGTGTCCCAGTACTTTTGTCCATAGAGTGTGTATGGGAATATATTGTATACCATATATGGGATATACTCTAGGTAAAATGGGAAGTATACTCACAAGTGAAAATTCCTTCTTTATGCATATTTAAGAACTATGGTGAAAAGGCATGACATGAAGATGATTAGTGGTTTGCAGTATTTTTAGATGAACATTTAATATTTGACAATAACATTCACTGACAACTAGACTTTATCTCAATGCACAAATCATGTTTCATCATGTCTCTTTTGTTTCTTTGTACAGTGTCCAAAACCAGTGATTGTGGCCATTCATGGAGCATGTATAGGAGGAGGTTAGTTTCCCTCTGTTAAAAAGTTTCCACAACATTCTATGTTATTGTTTATAGAACAGATTTATCATTCAGATTTTCTTCTTTAGTATTATTTGATTGTTAAGCTATCAGAATTTGTTCCCTTTTTATTTTTTGTTTATTATTATTATTATTATAGTTATGACTATATAGCATTATATATCATAATTATATAGCTATAATTATGACACATTAAAATGGCTTTAACTATGGAATTATTGATTGGTTTGACTTTAAACTTTGCATGCAGTGTCTTTGTTCAAGGCACCATCATTGTTTACGAGGACAGTTACATATGCAAAAAGTATGGCCAGCAATGACCAATAAGCATTGAGTAGTTATAGTTATTAGTCCTACCGAGCCAAACTTTGGCCTTTTGGACAGATGACCTCAAAGGCAGGAGGCACTATGATGTAATGATACAGACATAAGTAATTCATATAATTAATTCATTCATATAGGCCTCCTCAGCAACTTTGTACTAGTGAAGTTAGTTTCTCCACTAGAAGTTTGTTGCTCTCCAGATAGAAAACTATTATTCGTAACCATATGCAAATGTTATCATTCCATTGTGTCTTCTTTTGCAGGAGTGGACTTGATCACAGCATGTGATATACGACTCTGTACGCAGGATGCCTGGTTTCAGGTCAAGGTGTGGGCATTCTTATCGGATCGTAATTATGATTTTAACTGACTGTTTTATGCCATTTGAGGATAAACTTTGATTTGCAGAGATTTCAGTATGAATGCCTGAATTGATCACCCTTTCCTGTTCAGGAAGTTGACATTGGTTTGGCAGCTGATGTCGGGACTTTGCAACGTCTCCCCAGAGTGATTGGAAGTCGAAGGTACTTGCTTAATCATAAGTGTGTTATAGATCCAGTAGCAGTGCCCTGTTTTTATGCAATTGATAGTAAAGTTTACTCCCACTGTCCTTCAGTCTAGTGAATGAGTTGGCTTTCACTGCACGGAAGATGTACGCCGATGAAGCCAAGAGCTGTGGATTGGTCAGGTGAGATATTTAAGCAATAAGATATGAGATGATGTGCTATTTATAATAAATATATAAATAATGTGCTAATATAAGTTTTTTATATAATTTTTTATGCGATTTTTAAAATAAAAACTTTCCTACTGTAGATTTAAGATCTCCGTTGTGATTGGCTATGCTCTTCATGTGTTACACTCATTGGCCACGTTATTAGGCACACCTTTACAACTGCTTGTTAACGCAAACACCTAATCAGCTAATCACATGAGACAACTCAATGCATTTAGACATGATCTGGGCTGCATTTCCCGATAACGTTGTCTCTTATCGCGCTACGAAGACTCTAAAGGTATAACTTAACTAAAGGTATACCACTTCTAGGCGTGTTCCCCGAACTAAACCTTAGGAGGTTGCTTAAGGTATACCTTCTGAAGTGCGACGTTAGCAGGCGCTGTTCGTGGCGGCGGTGCTGAATTAGTTTATCAATGGCTCAAAAATCGATTATTCACTCTATGCAGGGGCTGTTTAACTGCATTATGTGAGAAAGCGTGTTCTTTATAATAGAAGCACTTCAGAAATAGTTGAAATTGCATTTATCAGGACTCGTGAGATCATATAAATTATTAATCCAAATTGCAAACTAAATCCAACCGTGGATATTGTAAATAATTTTGAAATGATTTTGCGAACCCGCAACCTCTCATGCCCAAACATATCAACCCACTACACTGGCAGTATGCCATTTATATTATCATAATATATTTTGCCATAGTCTTCATTTACTCCACATTCAGAGTTGATTGCCCACATCACATTATTGGTAAATCATTCATTTCTGTTATTGGATGACCTACTCAATAAAGGCGCAACACGCAAAAGATAAATCAACAGCTAAAGCGGAGAAAAAAAGAAAGAAAGAGAAGAGCGCCAACAGCTGAATATCGGGGCTGAGCTCGGTCAGGTTTGTGTTGACAAAGTCGGACCAACAAGATCTAAAAGCTGCTGAATTCACTGCCATGGCAGGCAAAATTAATTTTGAATTGCAGCTTTTGATATGGTAGCCAGGGGACTAAAGTTTTCATGGATGAAATAGTACACATAGAAATGGCTCCGCGGACGGCGCCGTCTTTGATTTAAAACGATTTGCTGTATCGCTGCCATAGTTTGACCAAACTCCCCTCTACAATCATTTCTTTTAAATAGACTCCATAATGGTTTGCCAGCTGATATACCTTTGGATAATATAGGCTAATTAAAAAGCGAACAGCCATCAGTGTAATGACAATAGTATTATTTGCCTGAAAACAATTCAATTAGCAGAGTCATATTCGTAAAGACTGAGATGTAAAGAAACAGTGGTGGCCACTATCGGAATGAACTGTCAATAGTGATGTAGAACGAACGAATGTCTTACAGAAGGTATTCTTAACTAAGATCGTTTCAGGAAACACGTATTAACGATAAGATACACCTTATGGTATAACTTAAGAACGACGTAGTGTTAAGAAGGTTTCGGGAAATCCAGCCCTGATGAAGTTCAAACTGAGCATCAGAAGGGGGAAGAAAGGTGATTTAAGTGACTTTGAACTTTGGTTGTTGGTGCCAGACGGGCTGGTCTGAGTATTTCAGAATCTGATCTACAGGGATTTTCACGCACATCCATCTCTAGGGTTTACAGAGAATGGTGTGAAAATGAGAAATTATCCAGTGATCAGCAGTTTTGTGTGTGAAAATGCCTTGTTGATGCCAGAGGTCAGAGGAGAATGAGCAGACTGGTTCAGCTGATAGAAAGACTACCGTAACTCAAAGAAACACTTGCTACAACTGAGGTCTGCATCTCTGAACACAGAACACGTAAAACCTTGAAACAGAAGAGCTACAGCAGCAGAAGACACACTCCTGTCAGCTCAGAACAGGAAACTGAGGCTACAATTCACACAGGCTCACCAAAACTGGACAATAGAAGACTGGATATACATTGCCTGGTCTTATGAGTCTCGGTTTCTGCTGCAACATTCAAATGGTAGGGTCAGAATTTGGCGTAAACAACTTGAAAGCATAGATCCATCCTGCCTTGTATCAACGGTTCAGGCTGCTGGTGGTGTAATGGTGTAGGATATATTCTTGACACACTTTTGGCCCCTTAGTACCAAATGAGCATTGTTTAAATGCCTTAATCCCGGGACACACCAAACCGTTGGGCAACGCTGCGCCGTTTTTGAGCGTCGGCCGACTTAGTTGTTCCATACTGTTGGCTCTAGTCGGATGCCATCTGGGCTTTTTGGGCCGACTCATGTTGGGCCATCGGTTAGAGAGGCTGATTGGCTGTTCAGCTTAGTGAGTCAGTGCACGATAATAATAGTAGCAAAACCGGTACAGATAGAAGGCTGTTCTGATTTTACCTCGTCCTAAGAGTGTTCCTGGCCGAATGTTTTAATATTGACATGAGCGGAGTGGAATAAAGAAAGTGATCAGCAAAATTGATATTCAAAACGGTAAGCATGTGCTGCTTTGTTTTACGGTTTGTGTATCTGCAGCCTGCAGCGTCGGTTTCCCTTTTTGAATGACGAATATAGACTGCAGAAATAGACAGATGTCTCGTTTACATGCAGGGGCAGAACACGAGTGCTAGTTGACAGTCGGCTGTAGTTCACTCGGTGTGTTCAAGTGCAGCTTTTTCCCGCCGACACAGGCGACGCGAGGCGACAACACAGTCGGCTTTCTTTAGCGCTAGTTCTGTGGCGTCGGTTTGGTGTGTCCCTGACCTTCGACTACCTAAATATTGTTGCTGACCATGTCCATCCCTTTATGAGCACTAGTCAAGTCGCCTTTATTTACATAGCACTTTTTACAGTACAGATTATTTCAAAGCAGCTTTACAGTGATAACAGAAAAATAAGGCAACAAAATTTGTTTCGGCTGTACAGCCGCTCTGGAGAAACAGTGATGTCATCTTCCAGCTCAGTTCAGCTCTCATCCAATAGTGTTAGTACAGTCAGATCAGTAATATTGTTGAATATTTCGTGTCCCTAACTAAGCAAGCCAAAAGCGACAGTGGCAAGGAACCAAAACTCCATATGGGGAAAGAATGGAGAAACCAGGCTCAGTCTGGGTGACAGTTCTCCCAAACAGTGTATGATTATGTTTCAGGCATCTTCTGATGGCTGCTTCCAGCAGGATAACGCGTCATGTCACAAAGCTCAAATCCTCTCAAACTGGTTCTTGAACATGACAGTGAGTTCACTATACTCAAATGGCCTCCACAGTCACCAGATCTCAATCCAACAGAGCATCTTTGAGATGTGCTGGAATGGGAGATTCGCATCTGGATGTGCAGCCGACAAATCTGCAGTAACTGTGAGATGCTGTTATGTCAATATGGACCAAAATCTCTTGAGGAATGTTTCCAGCACCTTGTTGAATCTGTCATGAAGAATTAAGGCAGTTCTGAAGGCAAAAGCGGGTCCAACCCAGTACTAGCAAGGTGTACCTAATAAAGTGGCCGATGAGTGTATATTTCTGTGGGACATAAGTTTGTAAATTTTAGTAGACATGTGTGCGTTTGTTCTCTCTTGTTGTCCACAGTCGTGTGTTCCCAGATAAAGAGACTATGATGGCCGGAGCTCTGGAGATGGCAGGAGAGATTGCCAGCAAAAGTCCTGTTGGAGTGCAGGGGACCAAAGTCAACCTCATTTACTCCAGAGACCACAGTGTTCCAGATGCCCTGAACTACATGGTGAGATCAGTCAAACATCCACACATACAAGTGTATATAAAATCACAAAGTGACATAATCATATAATATTAATAATAAAAAGGCATAATACAGAAAAAACATAGATCCAGATTGTATATGGGAATTAAAATAACATCAGCAGGAAGCAATGAAAGGCAGGTGTGCATCCAGGTTGCTAAGAGGTGAAAGTGAAGATACAGAGGAAAACTATTATTATTATAAAAAAAAAAGAAACAACTTTTTAAATTAAGACTTATTGAACCTCCTCCCCTCCAAGCAAACACGAGATGAATCAGTATGTGCCTATTTTGTGTCTGTTTTGTTGTGTAGGGGAGGTCAGGGAGTGTTGTAGCACATTTTTCTTGAATGCATTTCAAACTCTGGTGTAATATATTCTCATTTTCTGCTACAAATTTCCTAAAATATATAAATTAGCATAATTTAGGAATATTGCTTTTGTTGCATCCTGGCCATAATCACAGTGGTTTGTAAACTAATTAAAAAAAATACGTTTTGTCAATTAATTTATAGTGGTTATTAGACATACTTTAATCCAAATAAATATGCTATCCACCATCACCAACTAAAATAGAAAATAAATATAAAACAAATACATTATTGTATTATATATATATATATATATATATATATATATATATATATATATATACACACACACACACACACACACACACACACACACACACACACACACACACACACACACACACACACACACACACACACACATACATAAATACAAATACAATACATGTGTTTGAGTCCCTCAATCGTCCTCAGTGTGAAAAGATGTGTCTCAAAATCATACAGTCACTGCTGGAGAGGCTTCAAATATGCAAAAGATGCTGGAAAACTGCAGAATGTGCAGGACCTGGAGGATTTTTATGAAGAACATTGGGCACATACAGCCATTATATTTCTAGGGTGTTTTTTTTAACAACTCATCCCATGTTCCAACATTCCTTGGAAATAAAATAAGCGGCAGAATGACAGTAAGCATCAGCCACAGGTTCGCTCTATGAACGCAATAATAAGCATTTAAAAAAACTGAGTACACTGAGATGACATTATTCTACTCACCCTTCAACCATTAAAAGGACATTTTACAAGTGTAAAAACATCCAACAAATAAATCACTACAATAGACAACGAATAACCCCAAAAGATCGATTATTTGCACAACAGTATCACGGACGTGTTAAATATCACTATAATATATGTCTGTATTATATAACACACGCTGCCTTAATCAAAATGTTCATTAGCTGTAACACTGAGTGATAATATTTCAAAGTGATTTTTGTCATTTTGACAGACAATAAATATTGTATTTACCTGCTTTAGAAACATTCCAGTAAACACTGCTCTAATAGGGATTAGAAGTGAAGAGGAGACGATTTTAAAGTATCCGTGTGAAAACAAACCTGGAAAGAGACGTGAGGATTTGGGGAAAGAAACGAGATTCTTTGTGCATTCCAGTGAATTATTAATGGGATCTACCGGGAGATCAGACCACAGATGCACAGTATATGTTGTCTTTTTTCATTTCAGTGGAATACAAAGGAGAAAAAAAAAAATAATGAGCTCTTGCCATAGATATTCTTGTACAGTGCTTGTGACAAAGAAACACTGACAACAGAGCAAACAGAGAGCAAAATGGAGATATCAAAGAAGGGTCTATGAAGTAAATGTATCTAATTGACAGAATATTAAACAAATTAAATATTAATGCAGCTCTATAGCTGCTGTGCATGAGCTGATAAGCTAATCACGTGGAGTTGAGCAGTACTTAAAGGTCCCATGGCATGGCATTTTTCTATTATTTTATAGTGTTTCCTGAGGTGTACTTATATTGTTAGTATGATTTTTACATCATAAAATGTCATAATTTAGAAATAAAAGGCATTTTTTCTATACTGCTGTTTGCCCTGTGGCTGACTGCCCTGCTTCAAGAGGCGTGTCTGCTGTGAGACTTCAGGAAAAACGCCCACTGTTGTGATTGGCTGACATCTTTGCATTTTAAATGAGCGGAGGGGGCGTGGTTTAACGAGGCACGAGCAGGCACGAGTCTGCCAGAGAGACGGATGGACCTGTGTTCACTTCTCATCAGTTCTCTCAGCATGTCTCAGTTCAGGGTGAACTGTTGTAGTTACTAGAATATACTTCAGGTTATTAGTTTATTTCTAGTCAGAGGGGCTGTCACTCATGTCAGAAAGTTAGTAAATTATGGATCAGCGCTGACTCGAGACGCGAACCGTTTAGAACGATTCAGTCCGATTTGGTGAACTGGTTCGGTTCACTAAAAAGAACCGATTCAAAAGAATGATTCGTTCGCGAACAGGACATCACGGAGACGGAGCGATTGCTAACAAAGTTATTTATAGTAACTACTGAGTTCTCTTTCATAGGTTCACTCGACGCTGCGTCACTTTAATGACGTAATGGGACGCCCTCTGGGTGTGCCGATTGTCTGAAGCCCTTATAGAATCACGCCAATTGATTGGCTGATGGCGCGCACGTCGCCCCACCTGACGTAGTCACCTATATTAGCGCTCGCGCGCGCCATCTGCTCCTCAGATTTCTCTGCCTTCACGAAGCGGCCATTTCATGCCCTTCGGTTATCGATTTTTCTGGCCCAAAAACAGTCGATATTTACCTCAGCACTTCAGCGACCGCGGATTGTGGAACTTTGTTCTCCTTGTGGTGAAGTGCTATGGAATTCCGACGTTGCCCACCGCCGTGCACTCGCTTCATCGCGATCGACGATCCCCACAGTAAGTGTGTTAAATGTCTGGGATTTCCACACGCACGCGACGCGGTTCAGGGGTTCTCTAACTGTAAATACTGCGATAACCTCCTTCTCAAAACCCTCCGCTCGAGGCTCGCGGTTTTTGAGAGGGAGTCATCCGTTTTTCCCCGTCGCGCTCCCGAGGCCGCGCAGGCCTCTCTTGGATCCGCGACCTGGGGTTCGGATGTAGAGCTCGAGGATGTGGAGTGCGAGCAGACGGGCCTCGCCCTTTCTCTCCCTCTCTCCCCCGAGCATGTGCGCGGGACTCCGCCTGTGGAATACTCGCACGATTATCTCTGTCCCAGCCCGGAGGCACGCGATGCGGTTTCCTTCGGACTGGAGGATGTCATTTTCACTGCAGCATCCGACTCCGAGGATTTCGGTGCTGCAAATACTGACGACGCTCTCCCGCCAAGCGGCCAGGAAGCGCGGCCATCAGCGGCGTATGACGAGCTCGTGGATGTACTCGCGCGCGCTACACAGAAGCTCGCGATCGAGTGGCCGGATGAACCCCGCGAAGCTCAATCTTCTCGGTTGGATGAGAGATTCCTCAGCGGCCCTAATTCTAGGCCTCCGCGGAGGAAGCTACCATTTTTCAGTGATCTACACAGTGAGATTTCTAGATCCTGGAAGCAGCCGTTCTCAGCCCGCCTAACTAACGCGGCAGCCGCTGATTTCACTAACCTCGTGGGTTTTGAGGAACAGGGCTATTCCGCTATTCCCGCGGTTGAGGACACGCTGGCCACTCACCTCGCGCCATCTTCAGCTCCCTCATGGAAGTCCCGCCCCCTTCTTCCCACTAAGCCGTGCAGGACCACTTCTGCCCTGATTGGAAAATCCTACATGGCGGCTGGTCAGGCTGGCATGGCCCTTCATACTATGGCCATTCTCCAGGCATATCAGGCGGATGTACTGAAGGAAATGGACGAGGGCACCGGTTTGACGCCGGAAGCTGTAAAGGAGCTTCGTAAAGCCACGGATTTGGCGTTACGAGCAACTAAACACACAGCTCGCGCTGTAGGGCGCTCTATGGCGGGCGCGGTGGCGGCGGAGCGCCACTTATGGCTTAATCTCACTGAGATTCGCGATAAGGAGAAAGTTTTCCTTATGGACGCTCCGATTTCCCAGTCCGGATTGTTTGGGGAGGCGGTTAACACTGTGGTTGAGAAGTTTAGATCTGCAAAATCCCAGTCTGCCGCTCTTAAGCAGTTCATGCCGAGGAGAGCGAGGGACGCTCCTTCCCCCTCCCCCTCTCAGTCCAGAGATCGCCCCTCTTTCAAAAGAGAGTTTACCGCCCGGAGGAGCGACCAGAGTTATCCTCCACCCACCACGGTCTGGGGAGCTCGCGGTCGTCCATTTCCCCGTCAACGTCCTCACAAACGCATCGACCCAAAGCGGCCCAGCAAACCTTCTGCTTCGGCCACTTCGAGTCGCTCCTGACCCTCCGGTCAGAAAAAGGGGAGCTGCAGTTCACGACCGGGGCTGGGTCAGACCGCGCAAGCGTTTCTGCCCGCCCCCCACCAGCTCTCCCTATCCAGCTCTGTCATTTCCGCCGCCCAGCGCGCTTCGGAATACAGAACCGAATATATCCTCGCCTTTTCCGGCGCTGGAGGAAGGAGACGCTCTCTGCTTTCTCCCCTCACGTCTGATTGGCTCACCATCCGCCGCTCGTCCAGACGGAGACACATCCGGTCTTCTCCGGGAACCAGAGCGGCCCAGCCTTCCACTGCCTACTCCGCGCCAGGACGCCACGTGCTCTCCTCTGCGGATGGCCACACCCCCCTCAGAGGTCCAGCTCGACACCCCAACTCAGGTATGTCCACCGCACCTCATCATACCTCCCACTTTGTCAAATTTCCTCCTCGAGTGGAAACTTTTGCCAGGGATATCATCCTGGGTCCTCCGCACGATTCAGTCAGGCTACACGCTTCAGTTCTGTCGCAACCCTCCTCGCTTCGACGGGGTCGCTCAGACGGTAGTAAACAGCGCCTCTCAGGCTTCTGTGCTACAACAAGAGCTCTCTTCTCTCCTCCTAAAGGGGGCAATAGAGGAAGTTCCGGCAACAGAGGAGAAATGTGGCTTCTTCAGCCGTTATTTCCTTGTTCCGAAGAAAGACGGCGGTCTGCGTCCCATCCTGGACCTCCGCCGCCTGAACTTCGCCCTCTACAAAGGGAAGTTCAAGATGCTAACGCTAAAGACTATCTTGTCTCAGATACGTGCGGAGGACTGGTTTGTCACTATAGACCTGAGAGATGCTTACTTCCATATTCAGGTTGTCAGACGACACAGGAAGTTTCTCAGGTTCGCCTTCAAAGGGAAGGCTTATCAATACAAAGTCCTTCCCTTCGGCCTTGCCCTGGCACCAAGGACGTTCACGAAGTGTATGGATGCTGCTCTGGCCCCGCTGAGGCTCCAGGGCATCCGTATTCTCAATTACCTGGACGACTGGCTCATTTTGGCCCACTCCAGGGAGTTAGCCTGTCATCACAGAGATGTCGTTCTTCGACACGTTCAATCTCTTGGCTTGAGAGTGAACACAGACAAGAGCGTTCTTACTCCGGCTCAGCAGACCACCTTCTTAGGTGTTCGTCTGGACTCCGTTCCGATGCAGGCCCGTTTGGCCCCTGCTCGGATTTCCAGTATCACAACATGCTTGGTCCGCTTCAGGCTAGGCCATCATGTTTCTGTGGGTACGTGTCGCAGGCTCCTGGGTCTCATGGCCGCAGCTTCCCCGGTGCTTCCCCTGGGACTGCTCCATATGAGGCCCTTCCTCTGGTGGATGAAACGCTCAGGGGCTCGGTCAACAGGATCGGCCCTTCGCCTATTGAAGGTGTCACGCGGCTGCTTTCGTGCCCTATCAATGTGGCGGGACCCTCTTTTTCTTCAGAAAGGGGTCAAGATGGGGGCTGTTTTCCGTCGCCAAATGGTTACGACGGACGCCTCTCTTACCGGCTGGGGTGCGGTATTCGAGGGCAGACCAGCTATGGGGATCTGGGAGGGGGAAGTTCTCTCCTGGCACATAAATTGCCTGGAGTTGAGAGCGGTATCCCTGGCCCTTCAGCATTTTCTCCCCTCACTCAGGGGGCATCATGTCATTGTCAGGACCGACAATATGGCAGTGGTGTCTCACGTAAATCGCCAGGGAGGATCACGGTCGCGCACCCTGGACAGGCATGCGCGCCGACTCCTCCTGTGGTCTCAGGACAAGTTTTTGTCCCTGAGAGCAGTCCATGTACCCGGAGTCTTGAACCTCGCTGCAGATTATCTGTCGAGACAGAAGCTCCGGTCAGGGGAATGGATGCTGAACCCTCAAACTGTGTCACAGATTTGGGAGATGTTCGGGAAAGCGGAAGTGGACCTCTTTGCCTCGAAGGAGTCGTCCCAGTGTCGGCTCTGGTTTTCTCTGAGCTCTCCGGCCCCGTTGGGGATAGATGCGTTCGCGCATCCATGGCCCAATCTGAAACTCTATGCGTTCCCGCCCATCAAGCTGATTCCGGCGGTTCTGTACAGAGTAAGGGAGAGTGGGGCCAGCCTCCTGCTGGTGGCTCCACACTGGCCATCCCAGACTTGGTTCTCGGAGATGGTTCTCCTCCTGGACTCCTCCCCATGGGAGATACCGGTCAGGAAGGACCTTTTGACACAACTTCAGGGCAGGATTTGGCACCCTCACCCGGAGATTTGGAAGTTGTGGGTATGGCCCATCAAGGGCCAACGATACTAAACGCTGGTCTTTCTGCAGACGTTCAGGAGATCATTGCTAATGCGAGAGCCCCCTCCACAAGGAAGCTCTATTCCTCCAAGTGGAGGGTCTTTGAGTCGTGGTGCTCGACTCATGCAGCGGATCCAGTTAACTGCCCGGTTGGTTCAGTTCTGGAGTTCCTGCAGGAGAAATTTGCTGCTGGAGCAGCGGCCACCACCATTCGGGTCTATGTCGCAGCTATAGCTGCCGGTAGGGAGTCGGACGAAATCCCGCTAGGCAAGCATAGACTGGTTTCATCTTTCATGCGAGGGGTTAGGCGCCTGAGACCGGCACGCTCCCCTGGTATTCCCTCTTGGGACCTCTCCGTGGTCCTTGAAGGGCTAACTTTGGCTCCATTTGAGCCTTTGGAGTCAGCTCCTGAGCGAATTCTGACTCTCAAAGTTGCTCTTTTGTTAGCTCTATCTTCTTTGAAACGAGTGGGCGATCTACAGGCTCTCTCTGTTAGTGGGACCTGTATGGATTTTGCCCCTGGCTTAGTCAAGGTTACCTTAAGACCTAGGCCAGGTTATGTGCCCAAAGTTTTGTCCACGTCATTTCGCTCTCAGGTTATTACTCTTCACTCCTTTCACCCCCCTCCGTTTGACTCGGAGGAAGACGAGAAACTTCATTTGCTCTGCCCAGTTCGAGCGTTGAAGTGTTATGTTGACCGTTCAGACAGCTGGAGGAAATCTAACCAGCTGTTGGTATGCTTCGGTGCTGGCCGCCGCGGGCTTGCCGCTTCGAAGCAAAGGGTTTCCCATTGGGTGACAGAGGCTATTTCCTTAGCTTATGAGGTGCGTGGTTTACCTTCACCTCTTGATATTAGAGCGCATTCTACCAGAGGTGTGGCTTCCTCTCAAGCACTTTTTAGAGGGGCTCTTTTGGAAGATATTTGTGTGGCGGCAGGTTGGTCCTCTCCGCACACTTTTGTGAGATTCTATAGTTTGGATCTCGACATGGCTCCGGGTTCGCATGTCCTGTCTGCTTAACCTAGTCATGTAGGTTATCTGGTGTTCTTTGAGCCAGATACGGCAGCGCTTTAGCTTGGCGTGTTTGGTATATCGTTCCCATTACGTCATTAAAGTGACGCAGCGTCGAGTGAACCTATGAAAGAGAACGTCTCAGGTTACTTGCGTAACCTATGTTCTCTGAGTAGGGAACGAGACGCTGCGTACGCTGCCAAGCTCTTCGCGCTGCCGACAGGCTTTCCTTTTCGGCAGAGAAATCTGAGGAGCAGATGGCGCGCGCGAGCGCTAATATAGGTGACTACGTCAGGTGGGGCGACGTGCGCGCCATCAGCCAATCAATTGGCGTGATTCTATAAGGGCTTCAGACAATCGGCACACCCAGAGGGCGTCCCATTACGTCATTAAAGTGACGCAGCGTCTCGTTCCCTACTCAGAGAACATAGGTTACGCAAGTAACCTGAGACGTTATGAGAGCGTTGTCTGTCAGCGCGAGTTTATTGTGTTTGTATCTGAGAGTTCTGAATAAACACGAGTCCCAGTCACACCGAGTCCTCTTCATCATTATTCTACCAACTTTGTAACACATGCAATGTACCATTACAGCGAGATGAACGAGTTAGTAAGTTTGATTAAAGCATTATTTCTAGATATGTTCCAATCATATGAATAGCGTCAGTGATGCGCATTGAGTAACGTTACACAGCGCAAACAAAGACACAACAGCAGTAATCGAATGTAATCCAGTTTATTGTGGGGAAAGCTGGCTAGCCTAGCCCAGATACCCTCACGCTTACCCCCCTTCTGCTTAATCTCACGCCGCGTTTGGTGCCTCCGCTGTGGGCCAGATGCAGTACTGGGGGTCGGGGATGTTGAAGGCCGAGCTTCGGCGTGTGTGAGGTTTATCTCTAAAGATGTTACTGCTGATGTTAAACAGAAAAGACTGTATGCACATTTTAGAACAGATAGACGCGACGAGGACGTACAAAACACTGACTCACAAGATAGAAAACACCGTTCTGTCGGGAGAGAGAGAAGCCACAGCGTGTGCACGAATAATAAATAATTAGCTACACATCAGAAATCAATGATCACAGATCAGAAGGAACTGAAGAAAGACTTCTATTTTCATTTGTACATCCAAACACTGAGAAACTGCCAGTTCACTCGTTCACAAGTAACGTTAATGATCTCTCGCATGGGCGTGCCAGATTCTCTGGGCGGGGGAAAGGGAGGAAACCGCTCCTGCTTGGACGTCAAACCAGGAGACTTCAGGATTGGCTCGTCTGACCTGTCATTTTCTCAAAGGCAGAGAGAGACAGCCAGAACTCGGGTTTACACCGATCAACATTTCTATCCACTTGGGGACAATATTCAGGCTAGGGGAACTCATATTAATGTTGAAATACCTCATAAAATGAAAATTTCATGCCATGGGACCTTTAATATCGGCAAGCACAAAATAAATGAAAGAATCGGTATCGGACTCGTTCTGGAAAAAGTGATATTGTTGCATCCTAAGCGTAACATTATTCTTCTGAAGTCTGAAAATAGAGCATGAAGGAAATTTTACAGCTCATTCAGTCTTTTTGAGTGGAACTTCCCCAAACCGGAAGTGCCACTCCTAATCTAAAGCACACTAGGCTCGCTAGGAAAAAGATGGATTATCCTTATTTACACTTGATTGATGTACAGTCATGGTCAAAAGTTTACATACTCCTTGCAGAATGTGTCTTCAGAAAAATCCTCCAGGTCCTTCTTTTATGTATCATTCAGTGATGCGTCAGAAGGAAACACGATGCATTAAAGGGATAGTTCACCCAAAAATTACAATTCTGTCATCATTTACTCACCCTCAAGTTGTTCCAAACCTGTATGAGTTTCTTTGTTCTACTGAACACAAAAGAAGATATTTAGAAGAATGTTTGTAACAAAGCAGATAGAGCAACTATTGACTACCATAGTAGAGGGGAAAATACTATGGTAGTCAATGGTTGCTCTATCTGCTTTGTTACAAACATTCTTCAAAATATCTTCTTTTGTGTTCAGCAGAACAAAGAAACTCATACAGGTTTGGAACAACTTGAGGGTGAGTAAATGATGACTATCCCTTTAAGAGTCGAGGGGTGAAAAGGTCAAGGTAAATTGTACTTATTGTGATGTTACTTCCGTAGGGAGTACTAAATGAAATCGATATTTAAACAAAATAAGAAAAATTTGTACATCCTGTACAAAGCATCAGTGGAAGTTTGAACCTTTTTTAGTAGTTGTGTTTGAGTCCCTCAATCGTCCTCAGTGTAAAAAGATGTGTCTCAAAATCATACAGTCACTGCTGGAGAAGGTTTAAATATGCAAAAGATGCTGGAAAACTGAAGAATGTGCAGAACCTGGAGGATTTTTCTGAAGAACATTGGGCAGTTGAACTGCTCAGGACAAACAAGGGACTCATGAACAACATTACAAAACAAAAAAAACAGCCGTGGATCATCCAGGGAACGACACAGTATTGAGAATCAATGGTTCATAAACTTTTGAATGGGGTCATTTTTATAAAATCAGCATTTTTTTTTCTTCTTGTGGACTATATGTAAACATCATTTGTGTAAAAAATCTTATCCAGGACAGCACTAAATGAAAAATAACATGCATTTTGAACGATCCTTCTTATTTTTTTTAAAGTTTTTTTAAAAGTAATGAACATTTAGCAGATTCTGCATGGGGTGTGTAAACTTTTGAGATCAACTGTAAAAGCATGTGAATGCGGCACAATGAATTCAGCCATGAAGCTCATCAGTGGTAACCACATTTGTCATCCAGTGAATAAACTGTTTCCTGTTCCTGTTTGTTTGTGTAGAACACCTGGAATATGAGCATGCTCCAAACCCAAGATTTGATGAAGTCAGCGCAGGCGGCGATGGAGAAGAAAAGCCTCAAAGAAATAATTTTCTCCAAGCTCTGAGAGTCTGCACACCCTGCCGAGTTAGATTTGATATCTTGCGATTACATATTTCAAGTCCGTCTTCTTCACATTCATTGAATGCAAACTCTTTTGGTTTGGTTCTAGGACTGGTCAATTCAAATGAAAGTTTGATTTAATATTTTCTATGGGTGCCTTTAAATCCTGGCTCACGGATGTCAGATAATTAACCAAAAAATGCTAAAGATGTTCAGTGCTTGAATGCACACTAAATACTAAATGTGTGCAGGTACCTTATGAATGATGGTTTGATTATTTGTACCTCTATTATTTGTCGGTTTTCTGCATTAAATGATGTGATGTTAGAGTGTCTATAAATTGTGATGATAGTTTTACATCTAAATAAAAGAAACTAATGCTAAAATGAGTGTATAGGTCACCTACTTGTGAAGAGAAACTAGTTTGGTTTTGTAATATGAACATCATCGCAGCGTGGATATCATGTGCTTATCTCCGCGTCCAGGTTTCAGGTGTTTATTATATCACACTGTACACGGCAGGAAGGCATCCACAGATCTTTGCTCCATATTGGATTACTGACTCCCCAGTTGGGTATAAAAAGTCTGCTTCAGTCTTGAATACACTGGAAACCATCATCCACAACCAAACCCGAGGGCTCTTCGACACTGGTATCTGTATGATAATCAGGTGCAATGATGTCTGTGATGAGTTGGGTTACACTGATTCTGCTGTTCGACATGGTTTACTCCGGTAAGACCGATTCTGCATTCTCCATTGTTTAACCCAATAACTAGAAGTTGTGAAAGTACTATTTATAACCAGGTTACTAGTTATTTCAGTGGGTAAATGCCAGAATTATCTGTTTATCTTATTCTTGATAACACAAGATGAGTATGTCATTCTCTGGACGCAGTGCCATTTGTGCCATCCTCTTACTTACTATTGATATAATAAAGTGTTTTTATTTATTTATATTAATTTTCATCATCATTACAATGGGTTATGGAATAAGTCTAAATACATTTAGCTTCGTATTAAAATATCATGGTTTTACTTCTAAAGTGGTTTATGAATTTTATGCATGCAAAATTTGTCTATTCAACCCGTTATGCTATGACATTTCCTCTTCTTTCTGACATCATGTTTAAGGGAATGTGATCACATGATTTAAGTTTCTCTTATAGTATTTATCAGTATGTTATATTGGTCTCACCCAGAGGTGGACAGTAACTAAGTATATTTACTTGAGAACTGTACTTAAGTACACTTTTTGAGTATCTGTACTTTCCTTGAGTAGTATTTTTTCTGGAAACTTATGACTTTTACTTCACTACATTTGAAAGACAAATATCGTACTTTTTACTCCACTACATTTCTATCAAGGCCCTCAAAGTAGAAAGTCGTAGCCGCTTTGAAAGTCAGTGGATGATTCGTTTTTGTGTTTTTTTGCAAACAGCCTATCAGTAATCACTCTTGTAGGATCACATGAAGTTCAAAATTTCCAAGTGTTTTTTTAACACTAATCAATTGATGGCAAAATAGAAGGCGGCAGTTCCCAGATGCAGTGCACGCAACCATGGTCATACTTAAAAGTTAAAATTCAGAAGAGCAGACGTGGATAAGTCTGACGTTTTCAGACTTATCCACGTCTGCTCTTCTGAAAGTGCACACAGAAAGCTGCCTCTCAGACGCCAGACCACAAGTACTGAATTTGAGTCTATTGAATCTGCTAAAATCTTATTATAGTTCATTAAAACTAGACTAAAACTTAAACAATTCAGATGCCTAAAATGTTATAGTCAAAAGACTATGACTAACACTAAATAAAAATTTGCTGTCAAAATGAACACTTGTATGAAATATGGTTGGTCAAATGATTTTTGTAGATTTATCCGCCATGTTGCCTTAACCTTGTGGATACAGCGCTAAGCTAACGCATAGCTAACGTTCAACAATGATGTTAGTTAGCATGCAAAAACGTAGTTGGGCTAATAATGTTAACTGAAGTCCTTTCAGAAATGTTTTTTACATAATCCTGTCAAATAAACACAATGTAGAAACCTTTCTTTTCTCGTATGATTTTGACTTTGATAAGAGCTTTGTAACTTTTAAGCAAGTATTTAAATGAGTTCAAGGTATGCTAGCATGTCAGATGGAGCTTAAACCACCATGATGGAACAGCGTGCATTCATACAACAATGCAGCAATAATAAAATAATGCGTTTACTTTTACTTTTGATACTTAAGTACTTTTAAAAGCAAGTACTTGCTATTTTTACAACTTTCACTTGTAATTGAGTAATATTTAACCAATAGTACTTTTACTTTTACTCAAGTAATGGAGTTGTGTACTTTGTCCACCTCTGGTCTCACCAAGCTCCAGTTGTGGTGATGTTTGCTAGTTGACCTTCAACCCCAAATATGTTTAGAATATCTAAGCACAAAGCATGTTATGAGACAGAAATGTAACTATTCTTTTGATTATGTAGTGTGTGACTTATGCAAAAGTACACCAAAGCCTTAAAATTACAAAATTTGCTAAAGTGTCATTTGACGGGGTTGAAATAGTGTAGCGCTTGAGGGTTGAGCAATAATAAATATGAATGTTTTTCAGACATGTTTCCACATTGATAATGAAAAGAAATATCTCTTGAGCATCTGTAGCAACTCATAATGTAATAACTGTAATAAGTATTACATTATTATTGTAATAATAAGAAGAAATGTATTACATTATAAACTCACCAAAAACATATTTGTCATATTTTCATTATTGAAACTGAAATTTAAAGCATAAAAAAATAGTATTCCCTTACAGTATATTTTTAAAAATCTAAACCCAGTCTTAAACTACTTGTGAAATGCAACAGGTTTAAATGTTCATGTAATTACTACTATTATTATATTTTTATTAAACACATTATTATTATTATTACTAGTAGTAGTAGTAGAAGTATCAGTAATCTGGTGGGTTTTGTATGCAGGTTAAGACTGGATTTAGATTTTTAAAAATGTACTGTATATTTTAATATTGCATTTTGCAGGTGGGTTAATACTGGCATTAGATTTGTAATCTATGTTTTTAAAGATTTTTGAAATGTACTGTAAGGGATTACTAATATTGTTTATGTTTTAAAAGCTATTACAATAATGACGATAAGACATGTTTTTGGTGAGTTTATAATGTAATACTTTTTCATAACGTAAATTATTACATTATGAGCTCAAGATTTTATTACTTTTTGAGAAAATGATTACATTATGAACATTTTATCACAATGATAAAATGTAATACTTATTATATTATGTGCAGTTTTTACGTGACCCTGGACCACAAAACCAGTCATAAGTCGCACGGGTATATTTGTGGCAACAATATTAAATAAGGATCATGTTCCAGGAAGATATTTTGTAAATGTCCTACCATAAATATATAAAAAGTGTATTATTAGTAGTAATATGCATTGCTAAGGACTTTATTTGGACAACTTCAAAGGCTATTTTCTCATTATTCAGTTTTTTTTGCACCCTCAGATTCCAGATTTTCAAATAGTTGTGTCTCGGCCAAATATCGGCCAAAATGAATGTCCTTCTTTTAAAAACATTAATGTTTATTATATATTTTTTCTAGGTCGAATTCTATGGCGAATGAAGGACCACGTGCATAAAATCCAACAGGCCCGAATAAAACACATTTCCACTGCCATTCCCAAAAAAGGCACAATTCACCAACCCCTGAACCACTTTGACAAGAAAAATGACGAAACCTTCCCGCAGGTACAAATTATAGACACAACCTTACACTCATCCTGCTTTGAATGTGATCAGGGCGACACTTTATAAGAAGTATGCAGTAATAACGTACTTACAAATCATTAACAAACTGTTAGTTTATAGTTAATTTATAGTTATTATATTGTAGTCTCTACATTGTTAGTACATAATAATTGTGTTACAGTGAAAATTAATTGAAAACTCACTATATAACTTATTAATATATGAACTATGAATTAACTACAAACTAATAGTTTGTTAATGTTTTGTCAGTTCTTTATTACTGTATATTTATAACGTGTTACCAAAATGGGTCGTTTTAATTTGTATATTCAAAATAATTATGTAAAATAAAAATAAAATAATATTAATATGAATTCATTAATCATGTTATTTGTTATAATTTATTCATTAATATTTGTTCTGCACAGAAATTCTTTGTGAACGACGTTTATTGGCAGCATTCAGATGGACCAGTCTTTCTCTACATAGGAGGAGAGGGACCGCTCTCCAGATTCAGTTTATTGTTCGGTTAGCACCTTTTTTGTTGTTGCTTCAAGTCATTCTGCTACATTCAACCTGATCTCCTGAGAAAACGTGACTATACATATGTTTCCCTAAAGCCATAATGCCCATCACCTCCTCCTACATCTCACTGCTGCTCCCAGATAAAATGTCCACTGGGTGGCGCCATATGCCAGTGTTAGTTTCTTCAATGCATGATGGCACACAGGAATGTTACAAGTTCAAAACAAGTTCAACTCTTGGAAAAGCATCATGCTGTCAGTTACAACATATTTTTACACTATATTGCCAAAAGTTTTGGGACATTACATGCACATGAACTTTAATGACATCCCATTCTTAATCCGTAGGGTTTAATATGGAGTTGGCCCACCCTTTGCAGCTCTAACAGCTTCAACTCTTCTGGGAAGGCTTTCCTCAAGGTTTAGGAGTGTGTTTATGGGAATTGGTGACCATTCTTCTAGAAGCGCATTTGTGAGGTCAGGCACTGATGTTGGACGAGAAGGCCTGGCTCACAGTCTCCGCTCTAATTCATCCCAAAGGTGTTCTATCGGGTTGAGGTCAGGACTCTGTGCAGGCCAGTCAAGTTCCTCCACACCAAACTCGCTCATCCATGTCTTTATGGACCGACGCTTTGTGCACTGGAGCGCAGTCATGCTGGAACAGGAAGGGGCCATCCCCAAACTGTTCCCACAAAGTTGGGAGCATGACATTGTCCAAAATGTCTTAGTATGCTGAAGCATTAAGAGTTCCTTTCATTGGAACTAAGGGGCTAAGCTCATCCCCTGAAAAACAACCCCACACCATAATCCCCCCTCCACCAAACTTTACACTTGGCACAATGCAGTCAGGCAAGTACTGTTCTCCTGGCAAACCGCCAAACCCAGACTCATCCATCGGATGGCCAGACAGAGAAGCGTGATTGGTCACTCCAGAGAACACGTCTCTGCTCTAGAGTCCAGTGGCGGCGCGCTTTACCCCACTGCATCCCATGCTTTGCATTGCACTTGGTGATGTAAGGTTTGGATGCAGCTGCTCAGCCATGGAAACCCATTCCATGAAGCTCTACACACTGTTCTTGAGCTAATCTGAAGGCCACACGAAGTTTGGAGGTCTATTGACTCTGCAGAAAGTTGGCGACTTCTGTGCACTGTGCGCCTCAGCATGCGCTGACCCCGTTCTGTGATTTTACGTGGCCTACCACTTCGTGACTGTGGTTCCCAATTGCTTCACTTTGTTATAAAACCACTAACAGTTGACCGTGGAATATTTAGTAGTGAGAAAATTTCGCGACTGGACTTATTGCACAGGTGGCAACCCATCACAGCACCACACTTGAGTTCACTGAGCTCCTGAGAGAGACCCATTCTCTCACTAATGTTTGTAGAAGCGTCTGCATGCCTAGTGATTGATTTTATACACCTGTGGCCATGGAAGTGACTGGAACACCTGAATTCAATGATTTGGAGAGGCGTCCCAATACTTTTGGCAATATAGTGTATCTTTTTGGAGAGCGTTTTCCTGTCTGCTGCAAAGTCTTCCAAAATAGAATCATCAGTCACATGGTATTACTGGTTGCCTCAAAAATATGCAGTTACATTTATCCAAATCAATGGCTTACAAATATAGAAGGACATCAAAAAGAATTAAAAACAGATATTTTCAGAAATGGATATTTCAGGGGACCAGCGGGATAATGGGAACAGAGAATTGATTCTTTAATTTCGAGACTGCTGATACAGAAATGGAAAAAACAAAACCTTGATGGCTTTTACATTGTACCACACTCCCTCTGTTAGGCCACCATGTGGACATGGCAGAGAGAGATGGAGCGCTGCTGGTGTCGCTGGAGCACCGCTTCTACGGGCAGAGCATCAACCCCGACGGGCTAGAGACAGAGAAACTGCGAGATCTCTCCAGCCAGCAAGCGTAATAATGACAGACCTTTTCACACTGATGATCACAATGACATTTATAATATGTGGTGTTTCATCTCCTCCCTGTCTCAGTTTGGCAGACCTGGCTGCGTTCCATCATTACATCAGCCAGCGCTTCGGCCTCTCACAGAGGAACACCTGGATCAGCTTCGGAGGTTCCTACGCTGGAGCTCTCTCTGCTTGGCTAAGAGGAAAGGTTTGTTCCCAAACAAATCTGTGTTGTTTAGTTCAAAAATTCACTCAAAGTGTTGGTCCCATGCCTTTAACTACTACTTTAAGTCCTAATTATTGTGTCAATGTTGTATTGCAAAACACTTTTGCTGCTTTTGAGGTGGGATACAGGTGCACTCTAAAAAATACTGGGTTAAAAATAACCCAATTTGGGTTGAAAATGGACTAACCCAGCAATTGGGTTGTTTTAACCCAGCAATTGGGTTGTTTTGAGCAAACATTTAACCCAACCGCTGGGTTAAAATGACCCATTCAATGGGTTAAAACAACCCAATTGCTGGGTTAGTCCATTTTCAACCCAACTTGGGTTGTTTTTATCCAAACATTTTTTAGAATGTGAGGTTAGGCACAGGTTTTGTTGTATGGGCAGGTTTAAGGATGGGGTAAGGGAAGGGAACCAAAGTTTTTAATTACTTTTCTTTAATTCAAAAACATTTTAGAGGATCAAATCTCCACCAAGGTCTATCACCTGCACCTTAAAGGGTTTAAAAAAATAAAATAAAAAATAAAACGGTGTAACACTTTACAATAAGGACCCATTAGTTAACTAACAATGAGCACATTTGTTACAGTTCTATTGATCAATCATTATTAACATTAATAAAACACTTTATTTATTGTCAGTTCATGTTAGCTCAACTCCATTAAATAATATTAAAAGATAAAACTTGTAAATATTAAATGAACATTAACTATGATTTTATCAATTCTTTTGAAGTGTATTTCATTGTTCATGTTATTGTAAACCTTATTGTAAAGTGTTAGCAAATTTTATCATCATTTTGTTTTGTTTTGTTTTTTGTAACACTGAAGAAATGAAAAAAAAAAAGTCCTAAACTGCTCTTTTCCATTCAGTGAAACTCCAAAAATAACAAATACAATATCTTCCCAAATGTGTTTTCTTCTAGTTTCCTCATCTTATCTATGGAGCAGTGGCGTCCTCTGCCCCTGTTCAAGCCCAACTGGACTTTAGCTCTTATAATAGGGTGAGTTTCATTCCTGTGAAGTACTTATTATTATTATTAGTGTTAATGTTGTTGATGTTCTGTACAACTATCCTGTAAAATACAAATATATATATATATAACATTTCAAGTTACAATAATAGTATTTATGTTTTAAATTCTTCACTCTCAAAAGTTCAAATCTTCAAGATTTTAAGTGAACCTAATACGCATTGTGTTCTCAAAATGCATGGAGCTCTTCGGTCCCTTTTGACTGAAAAATTTTTTTATTTGAAATTTTAAAAACCGTAGATTCATCAGAATTTTACAAATATTGGTGACTTTAATGGCACAAAAAATATGTGGCATTAAAAAGGTGTGAAAAATACTTGTGGTCTTCATGGTCAATAATTACTGCCATCAGAAATTAATGGGAAATAAGCAAAAATACAAAATACATAAAAAAATGTGGGATTACAATCTACAAATCAGCCATAATGTGCTAAAAAAGTGACAGCAATGAAGGGGTTACATTCTAAACATCAAAAGTACAAAGCACACACACACACACACACACACACACACACATGAACTGGTGTGGCTTTAACAATACACTCTCAGAAAAAAAGGTACAGTGGAGGTACAGTTTTATTAACAAAACGTATAACTGTACCTGTAAAGGTACACAATTGGTCCTTAGGGTACAATTAAATTGTTTTGTTCTACTTAGAGCAGGGGAAGGTAAGTTCGGTCCTAGAGAGCCACTGTCCTGCAGAGTTTGGCTCCAACCCTAAAAGACATCGACAGAAGCTCTTATTGAGAATAAACAGAGGTTTAGATGTTGATGTTTTATTGAAAAAGTTTCCTTTAGTTGGGCAGTTTGACTCTTAGCTTTTATGTGAGTTTGTGATAACAGTGTTAACAAAACACATAATCTGTTCAAATCAAAAGAAACTATCAACAAAACTTATAATGACGAAAAATTTAACTCATCACTGACTAAAAATATCAATAAATAATATTCACCAATATCCACTTTCTTGGCACAGATCAGACTTTCGGAATTTTGATTTTTAAATAGGCCTACATTCTAGGGGGGGGGGGGGAAGTTTAGACGCACACAGATATCAAGAATCAACCTATGAATCAATGGTGACAGACTTAATGCTGCAATGCATGCTGGGAGCCATGAGTTTTATACTGTGGTGGATTGGAGCTAAACTCTGCAGGACATCAGCTCTCTAGGACCGAACTTGCCTACCCCTGACTTAGAGGTACAAAAATGTACCCTTAAGGGTACCACTCCAGTGACGGACACGTGTACCTTAAAATATAAAATGTTGTACTCTTTTTTTGAGCCAGAAGACTCAAAGAACAAAGTTTAAATCAGATCAAACCCAGATTTATTAAGCTCTTATAAAGCATTCCTGTTATTATTATAAAAAAATGTTATTGCATTAATGTACTAATGTAAAAACATACACATATATATATATATACACATATATATATATTATTATTATTGTGAACAGAAGTGTTACTCCCGAATTACGAACACCAGAGGGTTAAACTCACTGCTATAAATTGCGTTTTCCAACCCCAACATCTGGCAAACTCTGAGCTATAGAGCACAACACTTTCAGTAGTTATTGCTTACACCGTGTGCTTTGGCATTAAAAACTCTGTTTATTTTGCAGGTGGTTGCGTATAGTCTTATGAATGAGGCAGTGGGTGGCTCTAAAAAGGTAAGAGAACATTTAGGGTTGCTATGAATTTCTCTGTGTGTATTTGTGTATCTATCTGAGTGTGTGTGTGTGTGTCCTCAGTGTGTAGCAGAAGTGAAGGGTGTGTTTGCATCAGTAGAGGCAGCTCTGCTTATGGGGAATGAGACGGAGGTGGGAAAAGACTTTGGCTGTTGTGAGACCCCTTTGAAACCAGAGGACAAGATGGAGCTGTTGCAGAGTTTGGCTGATATCTTCATGGGAACCGTCCAATACAATGAGGAGGGGGTGGCCTTCAGCATCGCAGAGCTTTGTGACATCATGACCAATAGGAGTGAGGCCCATGAGCAGAAGGAGGAGGCCTATGACCGTCTGGTCAAACTAGCGGCGGTAACATTTATTGATCTCATTTTATGTGGTATCCGAAAAATATTTGACAGTTTGGTTCAAATTAAAAGTGAAATTGTGTGTAAATTCAATAACATAAATTTAAATGAAATTACATGTAAACGTTCATGTATTTTAAAGTTTTGTGGTATTACAGTATTCATTACCACAGATAAGGAAAGTACATTTTGTTTCAGTTTCAAAATATTATTGCTGTGTTGCTTGGATTAGAAATTCTAAATTTAAATACGGGACAATACTAAAGTGTTATTTCATTGGTATACCGTATAAATATCAGTCAACTGGTTTCAGATAAGTTTCAAATCATTTAGATGATTTTTCTAATGCTTTTCTAATGTCTCTAATGCTCACCAAGACTTTGTTTATTTGATTAAAAATACAGTAAAAACTGTTTTAATATTCTGTATTCTAAAATGTAAATTATTCCTGTGATGGTGAAGCTGAATTTTCAGCATCATTACTCCAGTCTTCAGTCACATGATCCTTCAAAAATAATGAAGGATCAGAAATCTGTATGATGATTTGCTGCTCAATTATTGATGCTGAATTATTAATAATTGCTTTTATTACTATCAATGTTGATTACATTTTATGCTGCTTGAGACTTCTTTCACACACACACACACACACACACACACACACACACACACACACACACACACACACACACACACACACACACACACACACACACACACACACACACACACACACACACACACACACACACACACACACACACACACACACATTTTTTAAAGGTTCTATACATTGTATTCAGAAGGCTATACATATTCTAATGTTGCACAGTTTGTGTCTAATTCGTTGTGCAAATAAAATGAAAAGCGCAATATCATTTCTAACCAGCTGAGGGCATCACTGACTGAAAAATGTTGCCTGATTCTAAATCTCTTTTACATTTGAAACAATTGTACACACAAGGAAGAGATTCCTCTGACTACATTTTGCTAAATTAAAATAGTATTTAAATGATAGCATCACAGATTATGTGGATGAAGCTCAACAGCCACTTTGAGGTCTTATCATGAATGTATTTTTGCCCTATTTTCAGATGTACCGTGCCAGAGAGAGAGTCCCGTGTCTGGATGTGTCTCATGAGAATCTTGTGCTTGAACTCAGTAACACTAAAGCTACAGACTCCACTTACAGACAGTGGTTCTACCAGACCTGCACTGAGTTCGGCTTCTGTGAGTCACTCATAAACACCTCGTACTTTTATTTGTATCAAAACGTTTAATTGGGATGATATAATCTTCTATATTTGTGACAATATCGTGCAGTTGATCATGCTTGAGTCACACACAGACTTCAACATTCAGCATCAAAACACAACCATGGAAACAATTACATTTGATTTATTATTTATTCATCGTAACAATTTGCTTTTTTTGTTGTGCTACTACTGACACAAGACACTCAAATTGTCAAATAAAACAAAACAAATACTAAAACACAGCATTATTTATCCATGCCGCAATGCAGTCTGGGAGTCATTTTGAGTAGCTATACAGTACAAGTCAAGAGTAAATCTAAAGTAAATGATCAAGTACTCTCAGTTCTTTTTTAGTTACTAGAACTCTAGTGTAAGCGAACTATACTAACTAAGCATTTGTCAGTACAACATACTATTCCTATTTCACTTTACTTCGTTTTTAAGGCAATCGATTTGCATGCTTTTTTAAAGTCTAACTAATTCGATTTTACTGTGTGATGGAGTTTGACTTCTTGCCACTGTCGCCTCTGGTTTACTTAGTTGGGGAAACTAAATATTCAGCAACATTATTGATCTGACTGTACTGACACTATTGGATGAAATCTGAACTGAGCTGAGGATGACATCACTGTTTTCTCCAGAGCTGCTGTATAGATGAATTGAGCTCATTTCATATTGATGATCTTTACACAGTTATTGAACTGAACTGCGACACTGAACTGACTTTAATTGAATTTAATTGAATTCTGTTTGCATCATCAAATCATTATTTTCCTGTTTATCATCAAACAATCTGTATTCTATAAAGCGTTCAAATATAAACAATGTTATTGTGAAATGACAGTATATTGCAGGTTAATAACTGCATGACTTTCACAGTAATTCCCCAGTAGGACGTCTCTTGTCTCTAATGGCACTCTTGGAATATCATACTGTATTTCTACAAGGCAAATGTACTATGAAGGTACCCAGCATGCAGTGCGGCATGACTAGATTATGCTGTGGAGTTTCTTGATTCTTGTTGGTTTTATCTGAGTTGCTAAACTTATTTATGCTTCACTTTTAGCAGTTTGTGTTGTTTATTTTGTAATGGTCAGAATTTATATTTATTATTATTATTATTATTTGTTGAGTATTGATTTCATTAGCTGATGCAAGAAAAATATTATGTTGCAAGAAGATTTCATCCCTTTCAAAGATAAATCTCAGCAGCTGCTTTATTATTGTGAAATATCCATCTACAATTATGAATTTAAAAATAAGATATTGGTAAATCTTTAGGCTGAAATAACGCTAATAATAGTATAGTTTGAGTAACTTAAAATCATTTAATTAGCTTATATTCTAGCTTGTCATTGTTTTAACAAATGTTTTCATTTCTTGGCTAGAACAGAAATTTGAATATGAATATACAAGATCCAAGATCCCAAGCAAATGTAACACTGATCACCATCATGGTGACTTCAAAACAATTACAGTACTGAACAATATCATTTCTTACAGTGGTTAAAGACTTTATCATGTGAATTCACAGTAAAACAAGAGCAGCAAATCACTGATCATTCTGCTGTTGATTAACAGTAATTCATAAGAAAATGACCCAGAGTGAATGAACTTCACTGTAAATTTCAGATACAGTAATTTATTGTAAAATAATACTTTTTAATCCTGTAAATTCCTGACATTTTTTTTACAGTGTATAAATAAATGTGACTTGACATGGGTGTATTTAAGGTCATTAAATAATCTTTTACGAGGTTAGTTTTCATCATGTCTATTACGTCTTAATTTATAATCCAATTTTGTACCTTTTGTGTTGGTTTATGGAGCAGATCAGACATGCGAGGACACTCATTGCCCCTTCTCACGAATGTTAACCCTTCAATCTCAGACGGAGCTCTGCTCTCGACTCTTCGACATCTCTCAGGACAGTCTCCCTGTCCTCATTGATTTTACCAACCAGTACTATGGAGGGAACCGGCCCCAAACACAAAGAGTTCTCTATGTCAATGGTGAGCATGAGTTCCTTTGGCTTAAAATGTATGTTTGAGTTCATTCATATGCATGTAATGACAGTGAAGTTGCCTGTTGCCTGCACAACATATTGTGATGTGATTCTTAAAGACCTGTTTTTCTGACCAAGGCAACATTGACCCATGGACAGAGTTAAGCGTGGTCTGGAACGACACTATGGTGGATGATGACAGAGTCATTCTTATTGATGGCACCGCCCACTGTATGGACATGATCGCAGATAAATCAATGGATAAACCTGCACTGCACCAAGCCAGGAAGGTAACCATGTAATGGAGTTTGTAAAAAAAAAAAGGATTATGGAATAATTCATCATTTTAGTTTACTTTTACTTTAAAAATAAAGTAGTTTACATACCCTTGTTTCTCACACAATTTTCCATGTTGTCATCCCCATAGGAGATTGAAAGACGTGTGTCCATGTGGCTCAAAAGCGCAGCACGGCACCATATGGTTTGATCAGCATGACTTTTTCATAATCACATGATGACCAAAGCGTGCCAACTGGGTTTCTTTTTATCTTTTAATTAAAAGAGAGAGAGATCTGAGTGCTTAGAATCTTGAAATCTGTTCCACATTAGACTTCTTAACCTTCATTAGGAGTCAGGAGACTGGAGGAGTTTAAAAAATGTCTAAATTATTTCCATGTATGCAATAGTACTAAAATAAACTATATTGCCAAAAGTTTTGGGACGCCTGCCTTTACATGCACATGAACTTTAATAACATCCCATTCTTAATCTGTAGGATTTAATATGGAGTTGGCCCACCCTTTGCAGCTATAACAGCTTCAACTCTTCTAGGAAGGCTTTCCACAAGGTTTAGGAGTGTGTTTATGGGAATATTTGACCATTCTTCTAGAAGCGCATTTTGTGAGGTCAGGCACTGATGTTGGACGAGAAGGCCTGGCTCTCAGTCTCCGCTCTAATTCATCCCAAAGGTGTTCTATCGGGTTGAGGTCTCAGGCCAGTCAAGTTCCTCCACACCAAACTCGCTCATCCATGTCTTTACGGGCCTTGCTCTGTGCACTGGAGCGCAGTCATGTTGGAACAGGAAGAGGCCGTCCCCAAAGTGTTCCCACAAAATTAGGAGCATGAAATTTTCCAAAATGTCTTGGTATGCTGAAGCATTAAGAGTTCCTTTCACTGGAACTAAGGGGCCAAGCCCAACCCCTGAAAAACAACATAATCCCCCATCCACCAAACTTTACACTTGGCACAATGCAGTCAGGCAAGTACTGTTCTCTTGGCAACCGCCGAACCCAGACTCATCCATCGGATTGCCAGACAGAGAAGCGTGATTGCAGCCGCTCGACCATGGAAACCCATTCCATGAAGCTCTCTACACACTGTTCTTGAGCTAATCTGAAGGTCACATGAAGTTTGGAGGTCTGTAGCTATTGACTCTGCAGAAAGTTGGTGACTTCTGCGCACTGTGCTCAGTTGGGGACACTAAATATTCAACTATATTACTGATCCGCCCGCATTGACACTAATTGAAATGAGCTGGATGACATCACCGTTTTCTCCAGAGCGGCTGTACATTGTTTTCCTGTTTAACACTGTGAAGCTTCTTTGAAACAATTGGCATTGTAAAAAGTGCTATATAAATAAAGGTGACTTGACCTGACTTGACTGTGCGCCTCAGCATGCGCTGACCCCGCTCTGTGGTTTTGCGTGCTCTACCACTTTGTGGCTGAGTTGCTGTTGTTCCCAATTGCTTCCATTTTGTTATAACACCACTAACAGTTACCGTGGAATATTTAGTAGGGAGGAAATTTCACGAATGGACTTATTGCACAAGTGGCAACCGATCACAGCACCACACTTGAGTTCACTGAGCTCCTGAGAGCGACCCATTCTCTCACTAATGTTTGTAGAAGCGTCTGCATGCCTAGTGATTGATTTTATTCACCTGTGGCCATGAAAGTGACTGGAACACATGAATTCAATGATTAGGAGGGGCGTCCCAATACATTTGGCAATATAGTGTATGTACACTCACATGATTGCAGTCCAGTCCAGTCTTAAATGTTCTAAAAGTGATTGCATGATTAATGCTACTCAAGCTGAATTCATAATTCCACACATGCATAATAATATTACGAACACACGTTATATTAGTGGTCTTTAACTACTATGCACTTACATTAGAAAACTAAGCCTTTGATATGTACTCATCATTACAAAAATGTTGCTCTGAAAAATTAGTCAGATTCACATTTGCTTAGGGTAGGAGAAGGTACATTTTGGATTGGAGTTTGGTCATCAGAGTAGGAAATACTATACTGTATGTAATTACATCCAAATACTTTAAATATTTTAGTAGCATATTAAAATGTATTTTTTGCAAGTACTTATTGTTAAAGACACCTACCCTATAAAGTGTCTTCATTGTAAAAAAGAACAAAAAAGTGATGAAGCCTGTTGCATTAAAATGATTAACTAATAAACTTCATGCGTAAATGAAAAAATTCAATTATGTGAATTCGACAATTCCGCATAACTTAATTTTTTTCTTTTACGCATGGAATTTAAGTGAAGTCAACTGATCACTTTTTACAGTGTATATGACAGAAATAGAAAGATTGTTGCTGGTATGTAGCTCCAAAATTCAGTTTCATTCTTGATTAACTTTTGCTTTTGTGAGACACTTTATAAAATACAAAATCCAAGTCAGACCACGCTTGTAATGCCCAGCAACACAGAAAATACATCCTGCACTTTAATCAAGGACTCGGTATGGAAATGCATGCTACCATGCTATTCTTACTCTTCCTGTACTGTGCAATACACAGTATGCAGATATTCTTTATGCACAGATTTATATTTATATTTGTGTGCCGTATAACAAAAATGAGAGATACACAGTGTGAAAATATCAATAGTATGCTTTACCTTTTTCAGTGAACCAATCTGTTTTAATAACATCTAACTAATACTTTGTATATGGTGATTAATTACAAAGTCTAAATTAACTCCTGAAATTTAGATAAACCCTATAATGGGCAATTTCCATCCACGATAATATCTATGAAAAGCCACCAGCTTGTTTTATACAATAGGAGGCGCTGTTGGTATTACATACTCCCACTCCTATGACAATCTTTACTATAGCTAGAACAATGTGATGAGGGTTGTTCTGTCAATACCTCTCAGAATGAGAGAGAGATAGAGAGAGAGAGAGAGATAGAGAGAGAGATAGAGAGAGAGATAGAGAGAGAGAGAGAGAGAGAGAGAGAGAGAGAGAGAGAGAGAGAGAGAGAGAGAGAGAGAGAGAGAGAGAGAGAGAGAGAGAGAGAGAGAGCGAGATAGAGAGAGAGAGATAGAGAGAGAGAGAGAGAGAGAGAGAGAGAGAGAGAGAGAGAGAGAGAGAGAGAGAGAGAGAGAGAGCGAGATAGAGAGAGAGAGAGAGAGATAGAGAGAGAGAGAGAGAGAGAGAGAGAGAGGAGAGATAGAGAGAGAGAGAGAGAGAGAGAGAGAGAGAGAGAGAGCGAGATAGAGAGAGAGAGAGAGAGAGAGATAGAGAGAGAGAGAGAGAGAGAGAGAGAGAGAGAGAGAGAGGAGAGAGATGAGAGAGAGAGAGAGAGCGAGATAGAGAGAGAGAGAGACATTTAAAAATTAATTGCATGAGTAATGGTTTAGTGCAGTTGCTTCAAATGTAACTGCAGATCTAATTTTTATAATAGATGAGTCTTGCAAAACTTTCTATACTGTACATTTTACAAGTTTAATTATGCAATTCCAGGATCAAGAAAAATATGTTGAGATGCATGATGATAATAACAAGAAGATTATCCTGGTATTCTTCCATACTCCCATTGCATGATCTGTACATTACAGGAGTAATCAATCGTTTCTATGCAAATAATTTACTAATAGGGGCATGTGCAATGCTGTCTGAACAACAGCAGGAACACAAAATCAATCATACTCGATCTGTGAATGTATGAGTGTGTGTAAGGTGAGCAAGAGCCAGTTGTTACAAGGCCATCTGCTTGGCGGCAGTGTGTGTGTGTGTGTGTGAGGGGGTGGTTTAGGGGACAGGGGGTGTGTTCAGCTCCTGCTGTTTGGTCCTGCCTCTCGCTGATTGATGATCTCCACTCCCCGAGGGTCGACCAGGTCACGACCTCCCACTACTGACCCCCCCTCCGAGAGAGCTCATTCAGGGCGCACACACACACACACACACACACACACACACACACACACACACCATTCACTCCATTTGGCTGTCTTACCCCCCTTTCGCTTTTAAACAGACATATGAATACATATACACTTGCCAATATACAGTACATGATCATTCATCGTGTCTTAAATGTAACAGTAGGATCCTGCAGTGTTACACACACTTCATCTAGAACTATTTTAATCAACTATAATTATTTTCTATAATATGAATTTATGTTAACTGTGAATATAAATATTTGTAATATTTGGACTTTAAAAAATCCATTTGTCAGACCATTTGTCATGACTGATGTTGTTACATGTCATGTCAACTGGCCATATTTAACCTATTCAAGGATATTTACGTAAATGCAAAAAAAAAAAAAATGAAATAAAATAAATTAATTAATACATTTCAACCTGTTATTTAATATATAGTCTTTTATATTATATACATTTATGCGATTAAAATGATATATATCGATACATATGTGTACATTTGACATGTTATTTGTCAACTGCCCGTATAAATTTGTTATTAAATTCCATATTCAAAACATCCATACACATATCCTGCTATATATGTGTGTGTGTGTGTGTGTGTTACACAGGTTATTTTTTGGTCCAATTCTCACTATTAACTGACTATTAACTATGACTTTTGCCTCAAAAAACTCCTAGTTGGTAAGGTAGTTGCTAAGTTTAGGTATTGTTTAGGATTAAGGGATGTAGAATATGGTCATAGAATAAGGCATGAATATGTGTTTTATCAGTACTAATAAACAGCCAATATCCTAGTAATATGCATGCTAACAAGGAACTAGTTAGTGAGAATTGGACCCTAAACTAAAGTGTAACCCATTTTTCTTTTACACAGATGCAAATATATATTTGACCCATGCTATACTGTAAATAATATCAATATGATTTACTTTTTTTTAATCAGCCTGCAAACAGGCTTTATCTCATCACTGCAGCCAGATAAGCAGAAGCTAAGAGTCTCTCTCGCCCTCTCTCTCTCTCTCTCTCTCTCTCTCTCTCTCTCTCTCTCTTTAGTCTGTTCCCTTGATCAATGAGCAAGTGCCAGAGCCACAACTATTAATCAGGGCCTATCGGCTATCTGTCTACCACAACAACCAATCACAGCGCCCCGACAGCTACTCCATAACAAATGGAGCAGGGCGGCATGCGGAGGGGAGGGGTGAAGGCATACTTTATCTGATCTTAGCCAGGTCACAGCACAACGACACTTACAGATGAATACAGATGCTGATTGAAAACACACATGCGGTCTGAAACAAAAGCACACACGCTTGTGTAAACAGGGATGCCATGCTACATTGTACAAATTCGTGCTGCAGACATGTCAAGAAGAGCTCTGTTTCTGAAATATAGTCCTATTACAATGGGAAAAGATTTAAATAACCTTACTTTATCATTTTGATAAATCACAAAGAAAATGTATTGTGGCTTGATAAATCCTTCCCTTAAAGTGTATTGAGCATATACTGTATACAGCATTAAGGGTTGGATAGATGCATGTGGCCCATTTGATTGCATTTCCATTAAAACCCAAAAGTCTGATCTGTTAGATAAGATACAAGTGAGAACCGTCTGAAAATGTGAAGCTGCTTGGAAGCATTCTGTATTGTATAAAGTGCTACATAGCCTACAATGAATCTGACTTGACTTGAAAGCTCTGAGAGGAGTTAGTTATATTGATCTCGGGTTAGGGACTTAGAATAATACTATGTACAATAACAGTATACGTTGGCTTAATGTAACATAATGACAACTCATTTAAACCAGTTCAGAACTCCAGTACATCTTCAAATGAAACTGTTTGCAGTGAATTTCCCCCTTCAATCATTCATTGCATATCATGTTGGAGTTCAGCCCATTGTTTTAACTTGTTTTAGGTCAGCAGGACCATCGCTGCAAACCATTCTACAGAACTAGTCAGAGCCTTTGTTATTGATACAAAGTTTCAGACAATATACATTCACTGTGAAAATTACAATGAAATATGTCTGTTGATTAGAGCGGACCGTGTCACATTCTCTACGTATAATAACATGAGCACCAAATCTGATGACTTCAATCAACTAACAGTAAAAACTTTGGTAACACGTTAGTTTAGGGTCCAATTCTTACTCTTAACTAGTTGCTTATTAGCATGCATATTACTAAGATGTTGACTGTTTATTAGTGCTTATAAAGCACATATTAATGCCTTTTTCTGCACCCCTTAATCCTACCCAATACCTTAACTTAACAACTACCTTACTAACTATTAATACGCAGTAATTGGAAGTTTATTGAGGCAAAAGTCACAGTTAATATGTAGTTAATATAGTGAGAATTGGACCCTATTCTGAAGTGTGACTAAAACTTTTGATCTCAGAATAGATCCTTTAATATTTACAATAACAGTACACTGTGAAATAGAATTAGACTACTTAAAAAAATCATGCAAACCGATTGCAAGTAAAAACAAGTAAAGTGAAATAGGAACAGTATTTTGTACTGACAAATGCTTAGTTAGTATAGTTCATTTACACAAGAGTTCTAGTGACTAAAAAAATAACAGAGAGTACTTGATAATTTACTTCAAATAAAATTTAAATCATCCCAATTAAAAGTTTCAAAAGGTGATTATGACAGTGTTTTGTTACCAAATAACTGTGTTGCATCACTGTATAAATAGGAAGGGAATTACAATAATATAAATTAAGTTCCAAGTGCCCAATCAAAGGAAACACTAATCACCATAATGGTGAGTTCAACAACATTTTTAGGAAAATCAATATTTATTTATTAAGTCAGCTTATGTGATGTTCTCTCAAATTGTTCAGTTGTATTGACAATTGAACATTCAAGATGACATTGGGAAATGAGAGAATGCAAGAGAAAGAAAACTGCAGAAGTGGAGGAAATGGGTGAAAAGTCTATTAAGAATTGCCCTGCCTCAAAAAGTTTTTTTTTCTTTGCTTGACAAAATGGCACTCAAACCAATCAATTAATCTTAACTTGGGTTTTCTGAGTAAAAAAGGCAATCAAGACATCAAGTAAAGTTAACTAAAACGTGTTAGTTAGAATCACTGATTTTACAGTGGTATGTTGGCATTGTCAAGTCAATATAGTGGCAACAACTAATCTAAAACAGTTAGGAAGTCAGCATGTAATGAAAACTGTATTCTGCCATTTTTCTTGGCTGGCAACTTCAAACACTTCATTTCAAACCCCTCCTCAAATAATAACTGTTCCCAGGTCAGCAGAAACTTCAGAAACGGCTGTTCTCATACTCTACCGACTGATCTGCATCAGTGTATGCTTACAAACACTAACACAGTGGAACACTATGCACAAAGATGAAAGTTTCAGCTCTCCTCTCCTCAAAAGCATGACATTTGGTCCAATCAGCAAGCGGTAAAGCAGTCGTTCATCATAACACCTCTGCAACAGTCTGTCAGTGTCTGATGCAAAGCAGACCCTCCATTAGATTTATCGAGCACTTGGCTTAGCGTTCCTCCCTTGGCCTTCTCTCTTACCTCCCTCTGTCCTTCTCCACATCTGTCCATCCATCATCTCGGTGGCCAGCGGAAGAGTATTAATCCCTCCACCCCATCCCTCACTCCTCTAGACTGATGAGAGGGAGGGCAGGAAATGGGAGAACCTTGGATTTTTCATAACATTTTTGTAACACTGGAAAAGAAAAACTGTATCGCATTACACCAAACGTATGCACATTCGTTACATGCGACTCTGGGTTGACTGCAGGTGTGTGTGTTTGTTAGTTGGCTGTCTGAGAGTGTAACATGACATTTTGAAAAATTAAGACATTTTCTATTGCGTAGTACTATTCTAGCGCCTTTCATCTTCAAGGAAATCTGCTAAAAGCTGTTCAACTTATATCCAGTTGGAGCGTTGCCATACATTTAGCACCTGTTTGCATGCTGCCTTCATGTGCTATCATAATTACGAGTTTCCTAGATAAAAATTGGACATGAACACCCTCTCTAGTTGTATTTACTACTGGGAAGCTCAGGGATTATTTTGATACCCAACTTTAAACATGGCTAATGGGAACGATTGCTGCTGTGACTGGGATTCTTTACTGTTTTTTTTTCCCACAACAGCTACATCGCCTTGTCTTGTCATTAAAGTAGCTTGTAATCATGACTTCAGAAGTGGGAAGTTGGACATTTCCGATAGCATGTGAAATCAGCATAATACACATTGAGCAGTTGAGGCTAGTTTGAAGTTTCCAGATTCAGTTTGACCCTCATGGCTATGTCTGAAAATAAATATGACAAAACTCAAGTCTAAATCATGCCATTTCACTGCACGTTAAAAGAGCTGAACATAATGCATCAGGTCTAAATACATGGGAGTGTGAATGAAATTTCACTCCCTTTTCAGTCTGTCTGACGATAGAATCAAGAGTTTAGTTTGAGGCAATTTAAGCACACTCCACTTGTAAAGTAGACCACACTTGATAGTCAGAGGTCAGCGTTTACATCCCAATGTTTACAGCTTGAGCATCTTACCGAATGTTTCATGATGCACTCAATTGACTCCAGTAGGCCAGGAACTGATTTCATACCATAATCCAGATGGCAACAACTGTAGCAAAAGTATTTATTGCACAAAAGTAAACAAAATTACCTTAAATAGTGTTGAAATCTATTAGTTAAATACACAGGATTACCAGGTTTATACAGTAGTTATATTCATTATCAAAGTAAATACATTTGTTTTAATTTCTCTTTTAATACAAATTAAATACAGATTTGCACATACTCTATATTGCCAAAAGTATTGGGACACCCCTCCAAATAATTTAATTCAGGTGTTCCAGTCACTTCCATGGCCACAGGTGTATAAAATCAAGCACTAGGCATGCAGACGCTTCTACAAACATTTGTGAAAGAATGGGTCTCTCTCAGGAGCTCAGTGAACTCAAGCGTGGTACCGTGATGGGTTGCCACCTGTGCAATAAGTCCATTTGTGAAATTTCCTCACTACTAAATATTCCACGGTCAACTGTTAGTGATATTATAACAAAATGGAAGCATTTTGGGAGCAATCACGTTTCTCTGTCTGGCAATCTGATGGACGAGTCTGGGTTTGGCGGTTGCCAGGAGAACGGTACTTGCCTGACTGCATTGTGCCAAGTGTAAAGTTTGGTGGAGGGGGGGTTATTGTGTGGGGTTGTTTTTCAGGGGTTGAGCTTGGCCCCTTAGTTCCAGTGAAAGGAACTCTTAATGCTTCAGCATACCAAGACATTTTGGACAATTTCATGCTCCCAACTTTGTGGGAACAGTTTGGGGATGACCCCTTCCTGTTCCAACATGACTGCGCACCAGTGCACAAAGCGTCGGTCCATAAAGACATGGATGAGTGAGTTTGGTGTGGAGGAACTTGACTGGCCTGCACAGAGTCCTGACCTCAACCCGATAGATCACCTTTGGGATGAATTAGAGCGGAGACTGAGAGCCAGGCCTTCTCGTCCAACATCAGTGCCTGACCTCACAAATGCGCTTCTAGAAGAATGGTCAAAAATTCCCATTAACACACTCCTAAACCTTGTGGAAAGCCTTCCCAGAAGAGTTGAAGCTGTTATAGCTGCAAAGGGTGGGCCAACTCCATATTAAACCCTACGGATTAAGAATGGGATGTCATTAAAGTTCATGTGCATATAAAGGCATGCGTCCCAAAACGTTTGGCAATATAGTGTATCTCTGGGATTGAACCATATAGGGCCTTTAAAATGAAGATACCAAAAGAAAGGTTTGTTTATAATTAGAATCTGAAAGGATATCGGGATATCTTAAATACTTCTTGAGTAACAGGAATGCAAACTTTGGAAAAAGAATATTGGTAACACTTTACAATAAGGTTGTATTGGTTAACATTAGTTAATGCATTAGTTAACATTAACTAACCATGAACAACACCTCTGTTCAGCATTAGCTAATCTTTGTTAAGACTTATTAGTTAATAAAAAATACAGCTGTTCATGGTTTGTTCATGTTAGTTCACAGTGCATTTACTAATGTGAACAAGGTTTTAATAATGCATTAGTAAATGTTGAAATTAACATTAACAAAGATAAATAAATGCTTTATAAGTGCAGTTCATTATTAGTTCATGTTAACTAATGCAGTTAACATGTTACCAGAATATTTATGGCATATTTATATTTCTAGTTTCAACATTATTTGTTGTTCCTCTTTAAAATAATAAAGTATCAGCTGTATGCAAAGTGACCACATTTGGTTGTGTGTACAATTTAACATTTTACTCAACTCGTAGCATTAAAAATCCCAATATCCCTGGAAGTTAACTATATAGAAACCTCAAAATGAAAACGGCAAAAGAAAAGTTTGATAAGAACCAACAGGTCTTGAGTGCAAAGCTTTTTTTTCCCCAATTTAGAAACTGTCACCATTGGCTTATAATGCAACAACGATTGCTAAAGTCAAAATATTGTACTAATAGACCTACCAATCTCGGTGTGAAAATAAAATAATGATGCTGACATCTTTCTAAAGTCATGTTTACCCCTCTGTAATTTGGCTCCAAATTTCCAAATAAATTTGATCCCCCTACAATATAGTGGATTACTCAGTAAATATTCATTCATGCCATCACTATTTAATCACTATTTGTTAGTCTATCTTCAGAAAAAAACATATTAACAAAATCTAAATTTGAGCTTCTTAAAATTTGGTTGATTTAACAGAATTATCTATAAATATATTATATATATACCTATTTTTTGATTGTACATGCAGCAATTTCTTTATTTTACAGTGCCTTTGTTACACATGTTACATGTACTTAGTAACAACAGTAAATTAAGTAGAATTGCAAGTAACTAACCCTAAACCACACCCTTACCCATGGTTAATTAATATTACTCAGTACTTACATGTATAACTTCAACAAGGACACCTTAAAATAAAAAAAGTTGAAAGATTTCATCATTTTAAAAGTTGATAAGCCTATTTATGTTTCTCTCCTAGATGTGTTTTATTATGTGCATTTAGTGACCCTATCGAAATATCACTTGTCTAAACAGAGCCTTCATACTCCAATCTTACACAGTGTTTTTTACATGTTTTCTGTAATTAAAAATAGTTCAATTCAAAGCAGAAAGATTTGCAAGATAAGCCAGATGAAAATCTTTTCTCTTTATTTCTCTCTCTCACTCTGTTCTGCTGCCTCTCCCCCCGGAGTGACAGGTAGATTAAGGGGTGTGATAGATGCCCCTCTCTCTATCTGCTTCTCTCCATCTCCTCCCTCTCTCCCTCTATCTATCATGGGCCCTGCTGTAATTGCGCTTGTGTCGGGCTGGCACTGCAAGCCACCATCCATCTCTTTAATAACAAACAGTCAGGGAAACGGATGGCGCTCGGGCTCGGAGTTAATCTCCATCTGCAAGAAGACCATCGGACGGAGAGGGGGAGAGATTGAGGGAGTTGAGGATGAAGAGGAGGGTTCTGGAGAACGAAAGCCATGGTTTCTCTGCTCCAGAATATGGTGAAAACAAACAAGGAGTACAGAAATAAATTCAGAAGAAGAAAGAGAGGAAATAGTGACCTTTAAACATGCTGTAATAAACGAGTAAACAAATCTTTGAATCTCTTTTAAACTAGATTTTTCATTTTCAAAGGACAAGGCTGAAAATGTTTGGGTGGATGCTAGGGTGTTGCTTACTGGCCCAATTAAAAGAGCTCATCCCGAGGTCTCTGGTTTTCTGGTCCCGTTTCTTGTCTCTGGTCCTGTCTTTGGGATTTTTTCAACCATTTTCAACCATTTTATGTGACGTTCTCTGCCGGAACTGGGAACACTTCCCATAACGCCGGATGTACTCATTACATCATAAGAAGAAGGGCATCTACGCTAATGTTAGTCTCTCTGCTATCCCAAGGTTTACTGTAGTCAGCTGAATCCGGGCCGTATCCAGATCAGATGGTGGACCTGCACCTAGACACGACCAACACAGCCCTGAAGACTGTAGACTCTACCCTGTGAAGGCCTCCTTCACTTCACTTTGCCTCTGTACAGATGAAAACTACACACTTGCCTATAGACTAAACACTTAAAGGACCACGCCGACGTTTTGGGACTTTAGCTTATTCACCGTATCCCCCAGAGTTAGATAAGTCCATACCATTCTCATCTCTGTGCGTGCCATAACTCTGTCTGACGCACACACCGCTAGCCTAGCTTAGCACAAAGACTGGAGGTAAACGGCTCCAGCTAGCCCTACTGCTCAATAAGTGACAAAATAACGCCAACATTTTCCTATTTACATGTAATGATGTGTATAAGTGCATCGTGTACTAAGACAGACGGAAAATTAAAAGTTGCGATTTTTGCAGCAGATGCAATGATATTATAGCCTGGATGCCAGCCGAATTTAGCCCCGCCCACAACATTTTTACTCGGGCAGTTCGGTCTGGACTTGCTCCATAGAGAAGGAATTATGCCCGAACAGAAACTGTTCGGACCAATGAAATTGTCAGGGCGGGCTTTAGACGATGATGGACAGATGATAAACAGTACCGCAATCATCCACGTCATCGAAGGCGCTTGGGTTGAATTTGCTCTTATCCTAAACGGAGAACTTGTTCGTATATGCATTCACCTTTACTATTTCTCTCAGAAACGATGATCGTGTTGGTAGGTACTCTGTGTATCCTTAAATTATTTTATTACTGCCAAAGATCGTTTACACTCATGTTTTTCTTGTAACGTTACTTAATCATGCGTGCGTGCAGACAGGGTTTCCAAGTGTTTTTGCAATGTCGCGCACAATTGCTACTCAAAACGTTTGGTTGGCAAAATATGTTATTTTGGCAAGGTTGCCTGCTAAAATTTGCATTCCTGGGTTTATATAATCACATAATTGGGGTCGCTTCAACCCGCGGACATGGAGAAAAACACGGACTTGGTAACAGTGCAGTTGAGTTCTGTTGACATTTGACAACTAATGTTATGCGTCGCTCCGTTGCTCTGATTGGTTGTGGGTCTATCCAATTGAGGTCTTTCCTGGCTCGGTTGAAACACGCCACATAATCAAAGCTCAATGGAGCGGTACCAGACTCAAATTCTGACTAGAATTGAGTATGGCCACGCCAGGCTAATGATATTACACAGCGGCTGAAAATAATCCCCAGCACACTCTGTGTAAGAAGGTTGTCATGTTGGTTATGTTGACAGAAGTTAGCCTATTTTCAGGCGCTGCATAATATCATTGCGCCACTGCACCCATGGTACGGCAGCAAAGTTCATTGATTACTACGCAGGAATGAGAGAATAGTTCCTAGCCATATCAGTCTAGAAAATCGCAACTTTTCATTTTCCGTCGGTCTTAGTACACAATGCACTTATACACATCATTACATGTAAATAGGAAAATGTTGGCGTTATTTTGTCACTTATTGAGCAGTAGGGCTAGCTGGAGCCGTTAACCTCCAGTCTTTGTGCTAAGCTAGGCTAGCGGTGTGTGCGTCAGACAGAGTTATGGCACGCACAGAGATGACAATGCTATGGACTTATCTAACTCTGGGGGATACGGTGAATAAGCTAAAGTCCCAAAAAGTCGGCGTGTTACTTTAATGCTTACGTGCATGCTGTCACCATTCTCACAGATTCACGTTTTTTTAAATGTACACGAAGATGATAATGGTATCGTTTCAAAACTATTTCAAAACTTGTTTCAAAACTGTTGCTATGCAAATGAGCGGCCGGAACACATTAAGAGTTTTCTATTTTAACGGAAATGAATCCATCAAAAACGTACTTTAGCTGGACAGTAACTTTTTTCTAGAGTTGATGTACAGCCAAACAATCTCTCTTCCATTAAGTCCCTATCATCACTATAAAGCTGCTTTGAAACAATCTGTATTGTGAAAAGCGCTGTATAAATGAAGGTGACTTGACATTCTGACAATGTGATATATTTATGTGGCATTATCTAGTGTTGTAGTCAAGACCACCTAAACCGAGACCAAGTCAAGACCAAGACCAGCATGTGCCGAGACCAAGACAAGACCAAGACTTTGTGGGGTTTAGACCAGGACAGGGCGAGACCGAGTCAAGACCAAGACCAGACCAGCACTCCTTAAATTCATCTAAAAGATCCATATCTACTGTCTGAGAAATTACTTATATTTAATGAATAAATACAATTAGAATAGTAAGACACTATAGCGCTGTTACCAATCAAATCACTACAATTCATGGCACAGAAGTTGCATCTGAACTGGTACAATTACACATGCATAAATAATGTCCTGATTAATTTAACATTAAAACATTAACATTATTTAACAGTCATGGAATCCTTTATTCAACCGATTTGTTCAAAGCAGCTGATTCATTTAATCACGAAACGCTGAAAATTAGCAAAGACAGTTTAAAATGTCATTTGATATGAACTTCTTGTTTATTGAACGTTTGTATAAATCAATATCATTTGCAATCACGGTTATATTCATGAAAACAGCTCTCTTGCTCTTGCGATATTGCTTAATTATATTCTATTTTATATTAAAAAAAACGAAATCCCAGAATTTTGTGGGCATTTATATTAATTTTGGGCATTTTTGAGACAATTCTGCATTGATTTTGAACCCGACAGCACAGTAACAAAAGAAATCACATTACAAAGAAGTTATTGATTGCATTTTAAGCTGTAAGTTTTACATCAAATCACATTAATGATGAATCACATTAATGATGTTAAATCAGACAATGCACCGGCAATTTAGTGATATCCCAGCAGGTGTGGTCTTGACTGGTCTTGAGATCAAATCCCGAGTCCTCTAAGTCGGAGACCAAGACAAGACCGAGGAGAAATGCAGTCGAGACCGAGACAAGACCAAGACCATCAAAAAATGGTCTTAAGACCGGTCTCGAGTTATCCTTAAATGTAGACTGATATTTTTTTTATTGTTGCCAGTTTTGACATCGTTCAAACACGAATCAATCAAAACGAGCCGGTTCGCACAGAATGCGCTTTGCTGTTAAAAACGTGAGACACAGGTCAGTCGAACGAAAGAAAGCGTAAGGTCTAGAGATGCATTTTTTAAAAACTGAACTTATTTCAACGTGAGCGCCTCATTTTTAAATTACTGTGTCGTGCGAGACGCTGCAAAAGACGCAAGACGTGAGCGCAACGGTTAAAGATGCCCGTCCAGCGTGTGTTTACATTGAAAAACAATGGAAAAGTAGCGCAGTGGAATGAAAAAACATGTTCTGTGTGAGCGGCCGCTAATGGTATTCATTGATAGTGACTCGTTCTGTTTAAAAATAATTTAGATTCAGCTTTATTGTACTTCTATAAGAGGAGGTAAGCATTTAAAGGAAGACAAAGTTCAGGCAGAGGGTAAACTCATATATGGGACAGATAAGAGGCCTGATGAGAAAGATCGAAAAAGTGAAATAATATTTATGGGTGCTGGGCCAGACGACACAGTAACTGGAGAGGAACGTGCTCATAAAAAAGCACTCTCTCCCTCTCTCTCTTTGGCCGTTGTCCCGCTGCAAGATGTAGGTAGACTGACTTCTCTTTGATGTTGTGCATTAACCTGCTGCATGTCAGAGAAACACTGGCCATTCATGTCAGCGGTGTCATCCCAGCGCAAGCTCACCAAAAAACAACATTTCGACATTCAGGTCATGTTTACAGGCTTTTGTGCTATTTATAAGGCACTTTAAAGAATAGCGTGGTACATATTTTAAGATTAGTGTCCACTTGGCCAGTTAATAGTAGGTGTTTGTTTCCACTTGTCTCAGTTCTAAAATCTAGCAAAAGTCAAAGCCACATCAGAAACACATATGGTAATACCATCATTATTAAAAGTTAATTATTTTAACATCTGCTAACACTTTGATGTGTCCTCTTTATTTTCTATTAAAGGCCCCCTGAAATCAAAATTGATTTTTTTTCTTCTACTTTTAGTATGACTATGTTAGCCTTAAGGTTATGAATAAGCTGGTGTGTTCCAAAACAATGACAAAGATCGCGTTTAGGAGATATAAGCATTCAAAATTGACAGTCTCTCACTTCCGTTAAAATGAACCACAGATTTTTATGACATCATCGAAGACTTCATCTTCTCATCACATCTTCTGTCCAATCAAATGCTCTCTAGAATCTGAAGCCCCGCCCCCTACACTATAAACAGACGCTGAAGCTGTGTCTGAAATCGGTCAGCTGTTCACACATTTACTATTTTCTACATGGTGAATGGCACATAGCGCACAGTACATGCGATAGGAAACGATTCAGAAATATAATGCTTTCAGTTGAGGCGAATGTAGTCTGGTTTCACATTAGTTTCACGCGCACCGCCGCGGCACACACACATACACATACACGCACACACAAACGACTCTGGTCTAGAGAAATGAGAGCGCAGTGCGGATCATAGCCGCGAGTCGGCGCAGACAAAAAAAACATATTGGACACATTTCTGCACAGAAGGCTGTATTTCAAAGCGATATGGAGGAGATTATGATGAGAAACGGTTAGAGATTTGGAGGAAACTGTGGCTTTATAGAGCCAAACAGAAAGGCTCTAGTCAAACTGTGGAATTAACGAAACGTTATTGGCTGTTTCAAAAAAGGGGAGGAGCTGCATTACGTCAACACATTGAATAATGTTGCGTGTTTCAAGGCACTTCAGTAGGCCTTTAAAGGGTTAGTTCACTCAAAAATGAAAATTCTGTCATTAATTCCTCACCCTCATGTCGTTCGACACCCGTAAGACCTCCGTTCATCTTCAGAACAGAAATGAAGATATTTTAGTTGAAATCTGATGGCTCTGAAAGGCCTCCATTGGCACAATGCACGGTTCACTCTCAAGACCCTTAAAAATGGTTCTACAATAACTTTATGGAGTGACGAGAATAGTTTTTGTGCGCAAAAAAACCCTAAATAACGACTTATATAGTGATGACGATTTCAAAACACAGAAGCTTCGAAGCGCTATGAATCAGTGAGTCGATTCATGATTCGGATCGCGTGTCAAACCGCCAAACTGCTGAAATTTGGCGATCCAAACTGCTGAATCGACTCACTGATTCATAACGCTTCGAAGCTTCATGATGCCTTGTTTTTAAATCGTCATCACTATATAAGTCGTTATTTAGGGGTTTTTTGCGCACAAAAACTATTCTCGTCACTCCATAAAGTTATTGTAGAACCACTGTAGTGAGATGGACTTTGTAACGACGTCTTTAGTACCTTTTAAAGGTCTTGAGAGTGAACCGTGCATTGTGCCAATGGAGGCCTTTCAGAGCCATCAGATTTCAACTAAAATATCTTCATTTGTGTTCTGAATATGAACGGAGGTCTGACGGGTGTCGAACGACATGAGGGTAAGTAATTCATGACAGAATTTTCATTTTTGGGTGAACTAACCCTTTAAAGGTGCACTGTGTACATTTTAGAGGCATCTAGTGGTGAGGTTGTGAATTGCAACCGACCACCGCTCACCCCTCCCTTTCAAAGCACATAGAGAAGCTACGGTGGCCAACACAGGACAAAGATGTCGTCGTCTGAGACAGCAGAGAGTGACTAGTGCTCTGTAGAGATGTTAGGCCACTGTAGAAACATGGCGGCACAAAATGGCACCCGGGGACCCACAGTGTATGTAGATAGAAATGGCTCATTCTAAGGTAATAAAAACATAACGATTCATTATGTAAGGTCTTTATACACCACTGAAAATATAGTTATGTATATTATATTGCATTTCTGTCAATAGATCCTCATAAATACTACACACTTAACCTTTAAAGCCAGTGTTAAATTTCTTCCTTACAAAAAAAGTGTATATTGTTTATGATAAGGAAAACAACAATTAATTGCTATTTGACTCAATTGATTTAACAGATCACAAGTGATGAATGCTGCAACAAAAGCGATTCATCCTATATAGTTACACGTCAGTATTTACATTTAATATCGAGCTGCAGTCTTTTTTTTTTGCTACAGACTTCATCTGTTGTTTATGACACAATGCATAATCAAATATTTGAAGGATTAAATACATGTCGCACTTCACTTCTGTATTTTTCTGAGGGTGTGCACAATGCCGTACACATGCTAGATGCTACAATCTCTTCATCTACAGGTCTGTTAGTCCGACTTTGCAAGAAAAAGTTGCTTTAGTCTGATTGAAAAAGTGCATGTAAACATTCTGCGTAACATGAGAAGTGCCATAAATAAGCCTAATAATAAGCATAAAAAGGCACCAAAAATTGTATGCGTATGACAGAGAGTTCCTGACCTGAGGATTTGGGGTGAACGGACACCGGAGAACGACTCCCTCAGGGATACACAACGCTCACAGCAGCAGATATTGATCCAGGTGTCAAAGGTCAGGCCTGAGAGACTGTGTGAGGTTGCTGGGATGTTAATTCGTGAGGTCAGTCCTTTAGCAAACTGTAAATGTAGGACAGGCCATAAGATCAGTATAGCTCTGGAATTATATTAAACTTCATCATTCAGTGCGTAAATGAGAACGTGTTTTGTTGTCTATGAATCGCTGCTGTTATTTCTCCATGGTGTGTGTTTTTTTGCCTCTCGGTGACTTGACTGACCAAAGTCTCTCACATGGCAAGATGACAAATGCCCCAAAACAAACATTCACATTTTGAGCGGAAGTGACAAACAGTCACATTAAACAAAAAAAATCACACCAGGCTACCTCGCACCAGAACACTAATGAGCTTATTCTCTAAACACAACCTGCCTTCACTTTCACTCCAACACAAACACACAATTAATGTCAAAAACTCAAGCATTAATGGCATCGGTCAAACCAGTGTGGGGTTTTCAGTCTTGTTAGCAGGATGCATGTAGCCCAAATGTTTTTTTTTGTTTTTTTTTTAACCAAGAATTCAGTTTCATTTCTCACAGTAGTTAAAAATAATTGAATTAATTCGGCCAGAATATTTGACAATATACTTATTATTATTAAACTAAATTATTTACAAGGTTATAGTATAGCAGATGTTGTATTATAGCATTTTGTCGCATGAAAAGACAACGCATTACAAGTGGAAATATCCGATTAAAGGCCGCATTCAAAAGGCGTTGCTCCTTTGAGCGCCTTTACAATCACTGTTGTTCCGCTGTTAATGCCTTTATTTAGCTATGATCATCTCTGCTGGCCAATGCCCTCCCTTGGTGTTGAAAGGCCGCAGATCGCCAGATCCTCTGCCTCGCTTGTGTCATGCCGCGCACCGCCCACCGTGCGCGTCGGTCCGGCCGCCGTGCGCTGGAGAGCGCCGCGCTGATTGAAGTCCCGACCGCCTGTGAGGGCTCGCCCAGCGGGGGAAGAGTTCAGGGGACGTATGCAATAATTATTATGTTATTTAAGGGTGATTTACAACACAAGACCACGTTTGGTCCGTCGTGGAACTGTTTTCCTGTTACAGGTTGCTCGAAACGATTGTTATGCTGGCTGGCTATATTGAAAGCCCATTGTTGTCACTTAAACATCACACACACGCGGTATTGTTCTATAGGCGATTTAATGGTTTTTCAAGCAGTAAAACAATTATCAAACAAAAGAAAAATAACTAGGCTATTTTGGGGTAGTTGACAAATATGAGGTAAAAATGTTTTTTTTTTTTTTTTTTTTGTAAAACACTAAAGAAAAAAACACATTGCTATTATTATGAAGCGTGAAGTCTGGTGTTTGAGAAGGGTTCACTAACTTAGTCAATTCTTTCAGTTTTATTTTTACTGAAATGTGTCCTGTGGTGTGTGACACAACAATGAAGAATTAAAGGGGTGTTGCACCAAAGGACAACAAAACTTAACACTTTTATAGTGGTTCAAAAAAAGTTAAATATGACAAAAGAAATTACTATGTGCACATGTCTTGGGCTTCAATAACATGCCCTTGAATGGGGTCCTTCAACAAATTAAACTTGTCAGTGGAGTTGCTCAATTTAATATCAGGATATGGTGTCACACCGGAGGAGGTTTTCACTGACAAAATGGATCAAGATCCCATGCTTTAAAAATATATGGATGAAAAAAATGATTGTCATTTACTAAAATAGACAGGGTATAGGGTATTTGTTAAAATTTGTATGCTTTTCTTTTTCATTTATAAAAGTTTTAATTTATTCAACCATGCTTGAGACTTTGAGATTTGGCTCAAAATGTACAAAAATCTAAAGACAAAGCATTTTTTATATAAGACAATGAAATGTTTAACCATTTACTGTATTTAAATGATAACATATAAAATAATACTAATTCTATTAATTTTTATCTTGTGTGACAGTGAAAATGCCTTGTCACGTCAACAACCCTTTGGCATATTGCAAGTAATGAATTGTATAAAAACATGTGACAACTTGCACCAATCTAATGAAAAATACCTTTGTCTTGAGAAAACAGTTCAACCGTCAGTATGTAATCTAACATTTGTCTTAATGTGGTTTTATGAAGTGTGGATATACTGAGAGTTTAGTCCTGACAGCTTCTCCATATAACAGCTAGCCCAATTAGACAGTCATAAATAAGAGAAACCAATTGCTGTAATTTGCCCTGCAATTTAAACAATTACATGCTTGTTATTTATTGTAGTAAGTTAAGTTGGTACAGTTGGCAGTTAGTGTTATCAGCTGATTGGTGCCTGTCTGTCAGCATAAGTTGTGTACAGTGTCTCCCAAAACTATTTTGACACTTAAGTGGGGAAAAAGCTATTAACACAAAACAAAATGTCGAACCAAGTAGCACCGATTTTAAAGGATAGCACAAGCTTTTTGAGCTAATATTTCACTATAAGTAATTTGTGTTATATTATAAAGAGGATACTTAAGTAATTTTTGAATATTAATTAGGCCAAGATTTTTTTATACCGACCCCTATTAACCCGTCCCCCAATTCATATTTCATATAAGCATTTAAATACGAAAAAAAGTTATAGGATATGAAACGTTTCATTTTAAAACAGCAAACAAGTTGTATTTTATTATTGCGAGTTAGGGTTGAATTCAAATCAAATGTTAATTTTTTTTTCTATACCCCAGAATTTATTTTCGTCATGTAAACCCTTCATATTTTTACACAGGCACTTATAACTGTCCCCTCAGGAGGGTAAAACACTGAAGTCTTCCCTGTAGCACATTTTTAAAGTGGTTAAACTAAGTACAACTCACACTGCATTACATCTCTCCCCAATATCATCGATCATGTGAATACAGCTGATAATTTCACATCCGCATTGCTTTAAAATATGATCCCACAATACTGACTCTTAGTAATGAATATATTGGTATGGTAACACAATGTCACACACTGTATTTACCCACAATTTAAAATGAAGACAAAGAAATGTAGTGGCTATTTTGACACGTTCTGGTTATCAAATATAAAGGAACATATACTGAACCTGCACTGTAAACCCGAATAAGTTGGCTGCCTCAAATGTTTTAAGTTAAGAAATGTAAAGTTTAAGTAAGCAGCACTTGCAGATTTTTATTTTGTACATACAATTATACATTTTAATTGCTCTGAACTTGAAATATTGGAGTTAGCTAATTCATACACTTAACTTAAAAATATAATGTAATCTCAAATTTTGTAGTAGTGGAAACTTGACTAGCTTTAACTAGCTAATTCAAAAAATGCCACCTTGCTAATTGTTTACACAATGCTTTGGTAGCATTAGCATAGCATCGCACTTGCTGAATGAGAACAGCAATATAATACATTTAACATCTGTTCAAAAAACATAATAAAACATTTAATTTGTGCATTTACTCTCCCTTTTGAGTGTCATGGCAAAGCGTGCTGGGAAATAGCAACACGATCACATGACAATGCGTATAAATATACGAGCAATGTACTATGTGCAATGTCGTGGAATGTATATGCCAAAATGTGTTTTGGTGTGCATATGATACACAATTTATGGCGTGTATATGACACACTCTTGGGTAGGATGGGGGTGGGGGGTTCGTGTGTATAATACACAATAAAGTGCGTATCATATGCATGCGAAAAACTGCGTACCATATGCACGCAAAACTACATTCCACGACATTGCACACTCGTGTTATTGATACGCATTTTCGTGTGATCGGGCTCGAAATAGAAATCCTGGCCAAGTTTCAGTTAAATGTAAATGAGTCTAAATTAATAGAAACAAGTTCAGAAAACTCAAAACAATGAAACAATTCAGATTAGCTACTTAAAATGTGTCCGTTTTGAGAACTCAAAAGAAAGAGGAAGTTCTAAATACTCATGAAAGTTAATTTGATTGAACAGATTTGTTCAATTTGAGTTGGCTCTACTCTAACCAATTAATTATTTTGAGCATTAGGGTTTAGAAAACTGGGGTTTTAATGGCAACTGTCTTCATATATCCACTATAAAATCTTCTTGACACCAGTTGTTTAATATGCAGATAGCTATTGCTCAAGTTATAAGTTCTGAGTGAGAAAAATGTCTTTCATTTGTTTGCAGATGCCATTTTTTTTAATACATTTTTCGATTCCAATCCAATTTAAAATGCGGAATGAGTCTGCGAATACTTTTTGAGGCCACTGTATGAATGTGGTTGTATTGTGTAGCATATGATGTGACGCTTACATGCAGTGAAGAATAACGCATGTGTGTGAATTCTCCAGTGCAACTCAAACGGATCTGCTGTTGCAGACACTGTACCTATAATGAGACAAAATGATTCTACACCGGAATAGCGATGATGAAACTCGGTAAGCACGGTCTGTGTGAGCGAGAACGAGGAAGAGAGCGTCCTTCAGATAAAACCAAAGGCTCTGCGTTTGTAATGCGCGAGTGTGTGTGTGTGTGTGTGTGTGTGTGTGTGTGTTTGTAATGCGCGAGCGTGTGTGATAAGGAGGTGGGGGTGAGAGACCCCGTTGTGTTTTGACCCCCTAAACAACTCCCAGTCTCCATCTCTCTCTCGCTCTCGCTTCCTCTCTCTCTCTCTGGTTTAAAGCTCCATCGCTCATCGTGGAGAGACGCATTTGAGCTCAACGCGTCGCTTCATGGACACCGATAGCGCGAGAAGGACGCGCCGCTAACGCTGGATATTCGGCCCGCTTCACGCTTTTGCTGCTACAGTCTTTTTAAGGTGGGGTATCTTTACGCCTTCTCATCATAACCTAGTAGCCCATATTCATAATACAACCCATTTTTCAGAACCATAACATTTACGTGGATGCAATAATTTGTTATGGATATGATGCAGCTATATTCGTAATAACATGCGTTTCTCATTCACTCTAGAACAGTAACACTTGCGCTGTTATTTTGGTGGATACTTTTAAAGTGAAAAAAGCAATCTTATCCACTACTCTCACAGGCTATGTGCTTGCATTTATTTTATAATGCCCCCAAAATCCCAAATGCTTTTGGACTAGAATATGAATATGGTATTAGTAACGCGTTTATGTTACGATGCATGTTTTTTTAACGCTTTATTTCTTATAGAGAGTGTGTCTTATCTGCCGGGTGTCTGGTGTGTGTTGTCCTCCGTCAGTGAGTGTGTGAGCTCGGCTTCCGTATCGCATGGAGAAGAGGGTAGGTCCTGTTTCTTCCCTTGATTTCCCAAATCCATTTTCCTGCTATTTGAAGTGTTTGATGCTGTAGTGTGGGTGTTTAAAAAGCATAACCGTAGAGTTGTACTAGCAGTATGCTGTCTAAAATACAAAAAGTTACTTCCTATTTTGCAATTGTTAGATTTTTGGCTGACACGTAATAATAACTTACATTATTAATTCAGTTGTAAACATTATTCTATTATGCAAAGCTTAATAGATTAGTTAATGTGCATTCAAATAGTAAGAAAAAAAATAATGCATTTTCATGTAGCTAGGCCAACACTTATTTGGAAGGCATTTGAGCATCACACTCAGATGCTCAGTTTATCCTTATTGAAATCAAACTTGCATTCACAAATGCATCAAAAGGCAAACCTCGGATTGAGTAGTGTAGGAATTACAGGCCCTAGAAAGGCAGATGAAGTCGGTAAGTAGGTCAACTTTTGTGCTACAGTGAGCGGCCAAATGGAAATTCTTCTTGTGTTCTGTGTCTTCTCAGAAATGATAGTTAAGATCCTGTTAATTTGGCATATTCGATGTCTAACATAAACTCTTATATATGTCCCTGCAACCACACCAATCATTTTATTAATACATTTCACAAAATAAGTGGGTTTAAGCGTATTTCCTCTTTGAGTTTAAGTGAAGTGCACATTCATTACTCATTTATTTAGAAAAAAAGCATTGCTGCAACATACATAATTACATATATACTGTATTTTTATATTCAAATATATTCATTTGGTTTGAAACTAATTGCAGTGCTTGTAATTGTTACTTAATAGTTTGTCAATAATAACTTTCATTATTTACACTAATAGTCATTATGTGATTATGTGATGATATTTCCATCAATAGACAGAAAAATAGACAGGAAAATCTCTGGTTTTCCAGTTTTTATATGTAGGTAAGCTACTTAAATTGAATGAAAGTTATTATAAAGTGTTAGAGTACTGATTACCAGCATGCGTAAAACGTTTATCAAATTTAATACTTTGGATCTTTTTATGTGTTTAACTGCTTTTTGTTTGCTCATAGATTGTTGTAACGCATTTGCTGCAGTAATGATGACTGATGTGACTGCAAATTTAAATTCATACATTGTCCATCTTCATAATAGGCCGACTTATCTCAAATCGTCTTTTTATTTTTGATTAATTCATTTTATAATGAGCATTGGTAGCAGCCAGTGCACTAATTATTAGTTTCACACACACACACACACACACACATATATATATATATATATATATATATATATATATATATATATATATATATATATATATATATATATATATATATATATATATATATATATATATATATATATATATATATATATATATAAATAAAGTTTCATTAGTTAACATTAGTTAATTTATGATCTAACATGAACTAACCACGAGCAATACATTTGTTACACTGTTAATCTTTGTTAACGTTAGTTAATAAAAAAAACAGCTGTTCGTGGTTTGTTCATGTTAGTTCACAGTGCATTAACTAATGTTAACAAGATTTGAATGAAGTATTAGTAAATGTTGAAATTAACAATAACAAAGATTAATAAATGCTTTATAAGTGCATTTCATTATTAGTTGTATTTAACTAATGTTAACTAATGAACCTTATTGTAAAGTGATATTTCATAACAACATGTTCATTGGACATATTTGAAAGGACTGTGAAACCTAAAAATTGCTTTCTATTTGCAGCTTCAAAAATGAACCCAAAAGAAACTGGTGTTAACATAGTGCGTGAAAAAGGGTTTCATGGTGAGAAAGCAAATGCAACAATAAGAATATTGAGCATAAGAATATGAGCGCGGTTTATATGCTACAGAAAAGCCTGATTATTAACAAAGGCCTACACTTTTTTGTATTTTTTTCGTTAAAACGTACTTTGCAGAGGTTAGGTGAGCAGTCATTAGAAATAGTTCAAATGTATTTTATAGTGTTTTTCTTCTGATTGTTGATTATTCTGAAAGCTGTCCTATTGTGCAGTTCTTTTTTTTTAAGCCGTTTTCCAGATCTGACTACAGCATTAATCAGAAAGATCGGGTTATTAGCACCTAATTAGTATAAAAATGAAGGCTGGGTGATTTTATGTAATTGTGTGTACGGCTGTTAATTATAAATCATTTGGAAAGTTTTTTCTTTGGAGTTTACGTCCCAGGGTGAATGTTGCTTGGCACACTGAAAAATCGCACATCAAAGCCTCTCCGCAGCCAGTGTTTATTAAGGAGGAGACACAATTAGCAGCGACTTCAAACAGCCTCTCGCTAGCTCACGTACTCGACTGTACTGTCAATCCTGTATGTGCTTATACATCATAACAAATCCCCCCTACACAGTTCATACTAACATAAGGCTGAATTAGGCAATGTCTTATCTTTTAATTTTGGTCTTCTCCTTATCTAGTATGAGGAGTTGGTGCAGTACCCAGGCTCTGACGCCATGCCTGTGGGAGGCTACCGGGACATCATGAGATCACTTCCTCCGCCTCACTATGGCCACACTGTGCCTGACTCCCTGAAACACCACCGGGACCAGATCTACGGGTGAGAGTCTGGTTACTTCAACCATCTGTTACCTCCCACGAAACTTGTACGAGCACTGCACGTCTTAATAAACTGTATATTGCCTGGGTAGTTTTTATGGCATCATACAAGTTCAAGTGATTTTGCTCAGAATAAAATACATCAGACTAAGTTCAAATTATATTTTTCACTTTTTCACGAGGCCTATTCTTTAGGTCAAAACAAAACATATGTATAGACACGTTTATGTCTATATTTCGTTCTCTTTTTTATTTGCTCATGAAGACACAACGCATTTTAGTGCAAGGGCAACAAAATGAAAAGGTAAAGGTGTGCATTGGATATTAACTCTTTCACCGTCAGCGCTTTTATAAAAAGTTGCCAGCTTTTTTCACAAAACTTTCATGTCCCCCAGAATATATTGTTGTATGAATATCGGATCATGCTGTATGAATATCAGAAGAAAAAAAAGACCACTTGCTTTAAAAAACAACACAATAAACTACTTTTTATTCTAGCTTCATGCATTCTTTTTTATCAACACTTGAATCTGGGTACGTTTCATAAAAAAGCCACATTTTGAGCAAAATCATATTTTTGTCCAGTATGGGATTCAGAAACACAGATGGAGTAGATTGAGTCCATCAACACCCCTAATGCTTCACAGTCCTATAGCTCACCCTGGGTCGACATTTCATTCAGTAACATTAGGCAGTTTTGATTTATGTGCTGTTTAATGTTGATGCATCTGCTTATAAATGATATCGCTTATTTCTGATGTCTAATAGCACCCCCTACAGTATAGAAGTGAAAACACAGAAAGCCGGAAATTTTCGTCAAAGGTGGGAAAGCGTTGTCTTATAAATTACGTACATTTCCGTCAATGGCAGGGAAAGAGTTAAACAACGTCATTTATGTATTCGACTATTCAAGTGCTACCACTCAGAATGATTCAAATTTGTCACCACACAAACAAACAAAATGTAGCATTTTCAGGCAGGCTGTTCTTCAACAGTTTACAAACTACATTCACAATTCACAATTAAAAACGTAAAAACGTCTGAAGTGGTGAAGTTTGTCATTTTTGCAGCAATAGTGGCACAGAATGGAATTGCACAAAATAATTACTGTTTTCAGACAGGTTTTCCAAACACTCCCATTGGTCAGACAAACATATAATCTGGCCTCAAACTCACGCCATTGGTTGAGCTGGTGTTGCTGTGTTGGGCTACTCAAACAAACATGTTTCAAATTCACCTTAGAGCCGTTTTAATAGCAGTTTTTGGGCAGTCAATCTACAAATAGTTTACTTATTATCTATCCATAATTATCTGAGATAGGAGAAAGGCTATAATATGAAGAAAACCCTGAATGATTATGACCTTGTGGTGGCATTCATTTGTCACATAAAATCAATCATTCTTAGGCAGCATTAGCGGTGTTGCATTTTCTTACCCTGCAGTGTTGTCTTATTGGAGCATATGTGTATTGATTTGCAGTCACCCTCTGTTTCCACTTCTGGCTCTGGTATTTGAAAAGTGTGAACTTGCCACTTGCTCACCACGAGACTCCACCTCCATGTCAAACTCCGCCCACCTCCACGGCATGACCAATCACAGCGATGTCTGCTCCTCCGAATCGTTCAATGATGATATCGCAGCCTTTGCCAAACAAGTGAGTAACGCATGTTGGGTTTTCATGTTTTATGAAAACATGATTTTTTAAATACTGTACACACTGTCACAGAAAACTTTCTGCATTATAACATTTTCAAAGAACATCACTTGGTTTGATTTATAAGCTGTTTTCCTCATGGGGACCAGAAAAAGGATTTCGGACATTGCTTTCCTTGTGGGGACGTTTTGTCCCCATAACGTAGGGTTTATCAGGAAACACACACACACACACACACACACACACACACACACACACACACACACACACACACACACACACACACACACACACACACACACACACACACACACACTGGGATCTGCAACTCCTTGTCTAGTTTAAAATGTCAAAGGTGACAGGCTTGTGTCTTGTAGTGTGTTTTTGTCTTTACTAGAAAAATACCTTGCAGATTGCATAAACATCGAACATCAAAGCTGGTACCTTATGGTTTTTTTCTGTTAATTATTTTAGATTCGATCAGAGAAACCCATCTTTTCATCAAACCCAGAACTGGATAATCTGGTAAAATATGCATAAGCTTTAAAAAAATAATTTGCTTCATGTAATTTTGCAAAGGCTGTAACCATTTCTTCTTTTTCTCTTTCTTCCACTCTTTGCACAGATGATCCAGGCCATTCAAGTTCTACGGTTTCATCTATTAGAGCTAGAAAAGGTAGGTTTTGTGTTTTTAAAAATTACCCTTAGAAGGATATATAATGAGAATAATATGGTACTTTAATATATTACCAGTACTGATGATAGTGGTATTTTGAAGGTAAACTAAATTAGTTTAAATATCTTGTTTATTATTATGGTACATGTTGTAAAAAACATGGTATTATCGTAACACATGACCAAAAACATGCTGTTATTTTGATACCATGTCAGAAAATACCATCATACCATGGTACTTTTGTCATTTTCCCAGTTTGTTTAATTCAGTGTTTGATTTTTCTTAAATGAAAATCATTTACCCGCCTCGTTTCAAACCCCTGTGACCTTTTTTTATTTGTCTTTTTTATTATTTTTATTTCATTATTTAATGATTTCCTTCATTAAATCTAATTTACACTTCCCCATATTCAAACGTGGCATGTGAAAAACGTGGCATGACTGTCAGTGACAGTCAGTCTGTCTGTCTGTCAGTCTCTTCTCTGTGCTCTTAGCTTTCATTGTTTATGAAAAAGCAGCATAAACAGCTTTATACATGTCAATAAGCCCGACATCTTCACTCTTCTCTTATAGGTTCATGACCTCTGTGATAATTTCTGTCATCGCTACATCACCTGTCTAAAGGGCAAGATGCCCACTGATTTGGTGCTGGAGGATCGGGAGGGGGGATCCAAATCTGACATGGAGGATTTCACTGGTTCTTGCACCAATCTGTCAGAACAAGTGAGTCAGCAGACATCTGACACATATCAGGGAGCTAGTTGTTTCAAAGTCCCTTTCGAAGAAAGTCTGCTCACTCTGTGGCCATATTTGCTATTTCGGGCATCCAAGACAAAGTCCTATAAGCTTGCTGAACTCACAATAACCCTTATTCACAGCAGCGCCATCTTTGATTTTTAACGGGAATGAAAGCGAGGCCGTGGGATATATTGTTGATGTGTTTTTGGATTGTTCTGCTGATGAACCACTGCAAAAATATAGACAAAGTAGACAAAAATCTCCAGACAATATGAGCTGTGGAAAATTATAAGTGATCTAAGGGTTTTTCACAGTGGATGCGTTCAAGTCACGTTGAAAAGATTGTATATTTATGAGTTGAACACAAAGTCTTAATACGAGTGGGAAGCTCTGGATTTTCTTTAGGCCCCGATGTTTACGAGTTGAGGGAGTGTCAGTGAGAAACGTGGTGGAATACCACAATGCTTGTAGGTACCCAGCAAGCAATTTTGCATTTAAAAGACGTCTAAAACAAGGCAAAATTTGGGCTGTCAGTGAAAATGTAATAAACGTCTAACCATAGCCCAAGAATAGACTAGTCATCAAGAACATGAACTTGTCAAACACATTGTAATCACTGTTGATTTTGCAAACATGATGGAAGATCATTTTGCAAATTATTTTGGCAAAAACTAAATTTTTTAGGTTATTTTGGCTTGAAGTGGGTTACTCATAGCCAGACTATATTGGGTCTATAGTTAACCGAGATGGTAAATTACAGCTATTGTTTGCTGGGTATTTAGCAGTGACATTGTCAGTTTTTTTTTTTATTTAAAACACGCAATATAATAGCATTGTAATGTAAAAATATAATATGTAACGATAAAGTTTACAGTGGCTTCATAAATTAATAAAAAGCATAAAATAGCAAAACAATTTTGTTCTTCATTTTCTAGATGTAGAGTCAAAAATCCTTGCTGCATTTTTGTGTAGTTAATTAAGAGAAGCTCCGACGAAAGTCACCTGATGTCGGAAACAAGACTTCCCACACATAAATACGAAATTCACAGAAGGACTTGAACGCACCACAAGCCTCGCTTTCATACCTGCCATGGCGCTGAATAAGGTCTATTAAATGACATATTTCAAATCAGCAACAAAATCCGTTGAGGAACTGTCTCATAAATGTTGTTTCTTATGCTCAAATAGCATTAAAAAAAACATATTTTTCAGGCTGAACCAGACAATGTGCATGTGCAGTCCTTAGAACACTTTGGCTGTGTCCGAAATCACGTTCTCTCCTGAGTAGGTACTTACTTTAAATAAGTAATCACTTCACCACCGCTAAAAAAGTACATATGAATGTGTGTAGTATGAATGTAATGTGGATGTACTACATTCACCATGTTGTCATTATCCTGTGAACTACAGCGTAAGTTGCGTCGCTTCACTGTCATTCATAAATCCTCTCCTGTGGCCTCACGGGATAGTAAAGTGTCCATCATATGTGCACTTCAGAATCCCACCGGATGTAGTCGGTCATCCGGGGACTTGTCTACTCTTTTATGAGTACTGTGAATTCGGACATACTTCTTTTGACAAATAATTTTTTTCGCCTACTATGTAGTAGGGAAGTATGCGATTTCGGATGCAGCCTCGCTGTTTTTATAGCAACCGGAGCTTCTAACGGCAGCTACAGTGACACAATGACTTTCTCAATCAGCGATTGGCTCTTTTATTTTGAAGGTGGGACTTGTTCCCCCACATAGTGCACTTTGCACTTTGCACTTTCTCCCATTCATAGTTACATGAGTGCACCGTCTAAAGACTAAAGTTGTTTCCTCTTATTGGGTGTGTGTGTGTGTGTGTGTCTGACTGTGTTTGTCTCTCCTGATCTAGAATCAGTCTTGGTTGCGGGACCCAGATGACTGTCTGTCGACCCCCTCGGGCACCCCCAGCGCCTCCTGTGGCCTCACCTCACACAGCGTAGAGAACTGCAGCGATGCCGGTACTGATCACTTTACACACAATCAAGTACTGAATACCGTTTTATAAAATCTTCTGTGAATTGTTTAAACTAAATGCAGTGGTGAATGTTTCTAACAGCAGTATGCTGCATTGTTGCACGTTTAATTCAATAATTGTTATCGGTCCAGTCTAACAAGGTTTTTCATTGTGCTTGTGTGTTGTGCCGTGTCAGGTGATGGGTTGGATGGAAGTGTGGCATCGCCCAGCACAGGAGAAGAAGATGAAACGGACAGAGAAAGACGAAACAACAAGAAAAGAGGAATCTTTCCCAAAGTTGCAACGAACATTATGAGAGCATGGCTCTTTCAGCACCTGTCGGTAAGAGAGAAAACCAATTCATTTACAGTTAAAAACACACTTTTTCTTTTTGTGTTCCATGGAGACAAAAATGAGCAGCATACAGGTTTGGAATGACATGAGGAAAATATGAAGTAAATAAGAGTGAACCCTTTTTTGATTTATTGTGATAATAACAATATATTTATACAAGGCTTGAAAGAAAAATAGCATTTGGTGCTAACATTGGTGCCAGAAAAACAAAGAACAAAGCTTGAAGAAAGAGAACAAAGACAACATAGGAAAGATAGAAAAAGAAGTCATAAAAGGTTTAGAAGAGGTGTGACAAAAATGTACGACTTTATTGACCATCTCAAGTTAATATCTGTGAGATATGAATTTATGAGCTCTTTGATGGTTAATAATATTGCATAGCTGAGCGCAGCTGAAATGAGCAAAGCTTTTGCAGATGTGGTAATGAGCATATGGTAATTGCCAACTAATGACGCTTTTGTAATTACAAATGGCAAAATATCCAGAAGTTACTAATGATAACGAGGATAAAAAATACGAATATAAACAGGTTTATATTTAAATGCATTTTTATATTTATTTTAAAGGTAACATGTTACATTATTTTATTACTTGCAAAAAGTAATTGGTCTACTAGCATGGTCTAAAAGGGTTGCCCCATTCTCTTAATGAGTCATGGGTGTGTTTTGGGCGTACATGCAATAAACCAATCAGAGTCTCATCTCCCATTCCCTTTACAAGCCAGTTGCGCTTGCACCATGGCGGATTCGCTCTTTACATGGTGGAAAGACTGAGCGCTTCTCCAGAGAGGAATCCTTTTATTTCTAATATTTAAACATGTTTGTGTGCTGCTGCCCTGTGTGTGTAATAAGCAGAGTGTACACACGTTGTGCACCCGCCTATAGGCACATATTACTAACACGCCTTTAAATAAACAGAAAAAATACTGCGGCATTGACTTTAGACCAGGTTTTTGTTGGTCAGTGGCGCAGTTGTTTTCAGCTCCTAAAAATAGCAACACACTATCTGAACACACCTTGTTTTCAGACCAGCACGCCCATGGGCGAACATATGGCGTGAGAGCATTTGTCATTTAAACAACATGGCGCTGGATGAGAAAACGATAACTGCGTTGGGCTGAAACTAGCAAAAAACACTTGCGTTGTGCCTGACGCCCCATTGCGCCGGGTGTATAATAGGGCCCTTTGTGTTACATTGTTGCAAATATATTTGTCAGTAAATATATTAAATATTTAATAATGTGTACTATTTACCAAGTATGCATTACTTGCATGAAAAATTCATTCTAACTAAAGAATGGTGCCAATTCAAAAATTAACACATTAGTTTACGTATTACTTTCAGAAAGTAATCCGAGTATGTAAATATGTAACCCCCAGCACTGCCAATAACAATACAGCTGTCTATTATTGTGCGCTCACAAAGGTCACACCACTAACCTAGGCTTAATTGGTTTACAAACCTTTTTGTCCTCTCTCAGCATCCGTATCCGTCTGAAGAACAGAAGAAACAGCTCTCCCAAGACACAGGTCTCACCATACTGCAGGTCAACAACTGGTTAGTAATCACTCTCTTTTACTAATAATCAACCTCTCTTAACTTCTGTAAATTAGATTAAAATATTCTAATTTTATTTATATTAAAGTTAAATTGTGGTTCTTTGGTCAGCTATTGTTGCATTCATCAAAATAATTTGGTGTAATCGTGTGTTTGCTCCTGCTGTCCGCGCTCAGGTTTATAAACGCCAGACGCAGAATAGTCCAGCCAATGATTGACCAATCAAATCGCTCAGGTAAAAGAAAGTTATTCTGCATTACTGTATGTTTACCAATGGCTTGTTTTACATTCTGATTGTATAGTAAATGAACATTTGTGGCTCTCTGCACTGAATAACACATATTTGTGTGTGTGTGTGTGTGTGTTTTTAGGCCAGAGTGATCCGTACAGTCCGGAGGGGGCGGCTCTAGGAGGATATGGGTTAGATGCTCAGTCTCATTTAGGTCTTAGGACAGCAGGTGAGAGCCGCTTCTTCTTATCACACTTTCATAAGGAATCATCACCCTAGATATAGAAAGCATTGCTCTGAGAACATTTTTATCTAGCCATAGTTTCTCTTTTGTTCTTGGGGGACAAAAAGTATGTTGAGGGTGATGTCGGAAGCAGCATATACTGTATTCAAAATTAACTCTTTCCCCTCTACTGACGCGTTTTTCCAGCAATCCATGTTTGCACTGTTATACGGTAGGGGGCGCTATTATGCATATTCTGAAATAGTACAGAATCTCTAGATCAAAACACAGGTGAAGAAGAAGAAACAAGTGATAGAAGCATTGCTTAAGGATATAAATCAAAACTGCCTAACGTTACCAAACTAAATGTGCCCAGGGCGAGCTATTGGACTGTGAAGCTTTGGGGGTGTTGATGGACTCGATCTACTCCATCTGTGTTTTGATCATCGTTCTGAAACAGAACCGGACATTTTGATCAAAATGTAGATTTTTGGTGAAACTTACCCACATTCAAGTGTTGATAAATAAGAATGCATAAAGCTACAATAAATATATACAAAATAAATTAAAAATTTTAAATATATACTTGTCATTAACACCCGCCAACCTGCCAAATGCGGGTGTCTTATATAATATATATAATATATACATTTTACAGTTGTAGTCTTTTAAAAAGGCATCTGGAATAATAAACTAAGAGGCAAGTGTTGTCAAAGATATCGATTTTTCGATACATATCAATACTGAAATATCTGAAATGCTTCCAATACTCATTTTCCACCGAACAGATACACAATACCAGCTGCTCTTTCTCTGTCTCTCTCATCTCTCCGACAGCGAGTTACACACAAACCCGCCTCTCCTCACTCACTCATTTAATCTGCTCTGGATGAATACTGTTGGTGTTACAGGGCTTGAATTTCGGCATGGGATTGTGCATATTCATTTTAATCATTCCCGCAGATTTTGAGCTCACACGCAAAGTGTGCTCAAATAAAGCCGCCTCTCAGGACTAAATTGAGCTCTTTTTCGCTGCTCATTGTTCTCAAACAGTCAAACACACACAAAATAATGTCAAAATGCCGGTCTTGGCGAGTATTCATGTAAACACAGGCAGTTTTGTTTTAAGTTAACGTAAACAGTTGAGAAAGAAAACGCATGTGTGACAGTATAATGGATCCGTGCGTCAGGTCTTAAAGTGACAGTAGCCTAATAAACCTGCTGCCTAATTATGAGATAATATTAAAAATATCTACATTCCCCATGGTATCAAAGTCAAAATTGTGGCCAGTGAAAATGCTGAGTGGCTAGTAACTTTGGAAAACCATTAGCCACAATGGCTGGTGAGCAAAGAAGTTAATGTCAAGCCCTGTATGTTTGATATATTTTATGTTCAGATATTTATACAACAAAATATTCTGGGGGCTATGAAAGTTTTGGGAAAATTATCAAAAATGCGTCCGCCCACTGGCAACTTAAAAAAAAAAAAAAAAACGCTGGCAGGCTAAGAGTTAACATTGTATAAGTTGGGTGAATTGAAAAGAATATTGTTATTAAATTATGGTGTTATTTAGCTGTTTTTCCTTCCATATTAAAAAAAATATGATAACGGTGTTGTGCAGAAAAAATACATACATTTCAGTTTTTTACCATACAGTATTCACCATGCGTTCGTTTTTGTTGTGTGCGTACACTTCCTTGGGGACTAGGGGGATGTACCTGTTCTGAGGACTGACTCTTTCTCTCTTTCTCCATTGTCAGGACTTCAGGGAATGCCGTCCCTGCCCACAGATTACCCCGGGGCCCTTCTGCCCCAGCCGGGATACTCCCACGCTGGCCCATCCTTGCACCCCTACCCCGGCCCCCACACTGCCATGCTGCTCCATCCACCCCCCCACAGCCACCCCGCCGAACCCCTCATAGGACAAGGCCTGGACATACACGCCCACTAACTGAGAGCGGAGCAGGGGAGGGTGCGCTGAAAATGGGAAGGAAGGAAGCAAGGGTACATTGTAAATTGACTTGGCAGTACCACGGCCTCTCACCAAACCTTCAGGGCGTCACCGCAGTCGACACATAATGACTCTGAGAATGTCTTAAATGCACTGAACTGGCATCATATAAATGTATCAAAATGTCCATTTTATGCACTCAATGCCTGACGGACTTGTTACATTCCTTAGCCATTTATCAACATGTATTACTATCCTCTCTCCTCATGACAATGCTCTGAATGCACTGTACCCAATACATCTAACCACTAGTTTTAATGCACATTGCAGCATTTGATTGAATACACCCATGTCTTCCTATGGCCTTTGGGGCGAGCTCAAATCTCCCTTAATCGAACATTAAGGCCTTCATTGCCTTTCTTGCCTTGCCTCCGAAAACCCTCTTGAGGAGCACAAATGGAAAAACACAGCATATACCTCCTCAGTCAGGACCCAAGGAAAGCATATCAAAAAGTCTTGAAATAGAGATGAACTATTGCACCAAATCCTTATAACTGCTGAACATGCTTAATAAAATCTAAGGGTGAAGCTCATGAAACAGGACCAGGTCTCATTTCACCCCAAAATCAAAAGAAGAGATAAAAAGATTTTGCCCTATTTAGAGAAAATGAAGATTACTTTTTCATTCTGCATAGTGATATTATTTTCAAAACATATGAGCCCATATCCCTTCCC